>NC_080091.1:95983704-96284062 GCF_950005125.1 Chionomys nivalis
CTGGGAGGTCAGAAGCACAAAGAAATAAACTCACCTAGGAGGCCTGGCTCCTATGGAGCCTCTGAAGGAAGATTCCTTTTCCTTCTCTTAGTTCCTAATGACTTCTGTGCCCAACTCATGACCACTACATTCTGTTGTTTCTATCCCCCCTCCATGTGTATGTGTAGGTGTGCGTGTGTGTGATATGTAATGTGTCCATGTGTGTGCATGCAGAGCCTAGAGGAGGACATTGGACATCTTCCTCTATAACTCTATTCTATTCCTTTGAGACATGGTGTCTATCTGAATTGGTATCCGGCTGTTGGGCTAGGTTGGCTGACTAAAGAACTCCCAGGACCAGTCTGCCTCTACCTTTCTAGTTCAGGTGTTATAGGCATGTGTGGCCATGTTTAGCTTTTGACTGTCTCCCCAGTCTTCCTACCTCCTTTTATAAGGACTCTGAGATTACTCGAGAACTATATATATGACTGATTATCTCAAGATCTTTATTTTTTGTTTGTTTGTGAAATGATCCAGTTGTATAGATGAGGCTGTCCTCAAACTCATGATCCTCCAGCTTCAACTTGATGAACACACACAGCTCAGTATCCTTTTTACATATAAGGATATCCTTTTCACTAATAAGGTGAAAGTTACAAGTTTTAATGAACAGAGAGTATCTAGATTGACAGTCTCTTACTTTCTATTCAAAGAATTTCAATTAGAATGATTAACTTAGCTCAGACTCAAGGGTACATGCTACTAGTAGCTATTATTAACTCATGACCAGTATACATGAGATAATGTGCTAAGTATTTTTGTATGTATTTTAATCCTTATAGCCATCTCATCACAAATGCAGGTTTTTGCACAGATCACAGTATGATAATTTGTGATTTAAGCTTGTTGCAGTTTTCTCCATTGACTATGATATAAAACAATGACCTTTATTACATTTACAAATTTAGCACCTCTTGCAGGATTTTTAAAATCCAATTTATCTACATCTTACACAGATGGATTTATGAATTGTATTGAACAGCATTTGCTTATAATCGACTTTCTTATATAAAACATAATAGAAATTATAATCAAAGGAAAATAAGCAAGAGTCAATTATGTAGATGTTGAGACTAGACAAGGAAAAGAGTCAAAATAACACAATGTGTAAGAAGATAATGTCACAAAGGGAACAGAGGCGATTGAGAGACTTCAACAATGAGAAATCACATTTAGTTTTCTGTGAGGTGTTGGTAAAAGTTGTTGATGGTGCACAAGAAAGCATGGTGATAATTAGGAAGGAGTTCACTGTATAGGTCGAATTTTGAGATGAAGTTTTATATTAGATCTACTAAATATAAATCCAGATTTTTTGAAAAAGGTTGATCCTGCTTTATCAGTATTCACCACTGTAATAACTTGATTTATGTTTAGTAGAATTCAAATGGGACACCATATTGGTTAGAAATATGTTAAATTTTATTCATTATAGTGAGAAGATATGGCAGGAGTTTCCTTATGTAGGCTGTGGTTCATTGACTTAAGATGAGCAGCACAAGGGTGCTTACTAGAACCTACATTCTATTCTTGACATTTTGACTTCAAATAATAATAATAATTTGATCAACTTAACAATGATGATAATTGCTTACTACATGCCAGATACGTTTCTGAACAATACATACGTATTTACTTAGTTATTACTATCCTTTGAGACAAAAATCTTTTTATATGACATTTAAGAACTCCAGAGAAGTTAATGTATGTAATATCAGATAGATAGTATGTATTGACACTGAGATTTGAAAGTGGGATTTCTATTCTTTTTTATTGATTTTTATTGAGCTCTACATTTTCTATGCTCCTCTCCCTTTCTCTCCCCTCCCCTTCAACCCTTTCCCCAGGTCTCCATGTTCCCAATTTACTCAGGAGATCTTGTCTTTTTCTAGTTCCCATGTAGATTAGCTCTTATGTATGTCTCTCTTAGGATCCTCATTGTTGTCTAGGTTCTCTGGGATTGTGCTGATGATATGTTAGTTTATATAAGTGACACCCCCCCCAAAATTCTACCAAAGAACTTCTACAACTCATAAACACTTTCAGTAATGTAGCAGGATACAAGAAAAACTAAAAAAAAATTAATATCTCTCCTGTACACAATGATAAAAGGGCTAGGAAAGAAATCAGAGAAACATCACCGTTCACAATAGACACAAATAGCATAAAATATCTTGGAGTAACTCTAACCAAACAAGCAAAAGACTTGTATGACAAGAAATTTAAATCTTTGAAGAAAGAAATTGAAAAAGACACCAATAAGCAGGATTTCTACTCTTAAGTCCAAGTGTCTAATGAAAGTCTATTTATTGATAATACTAACAACAAACTATGTGAAGTATGATTGATTTGTACAAGAAACTAAATACTTCAAATATACTTCTATATGCTTGTTTGAGGTAAAAAATTAAACTTAAATGAGTTGATGAGAAGAAGCTTTAGTAGGTGCCAGAAAGGCTCTTGCATACTTATATTCTGTGGAGTTCTAATTCTCAGAGGGAAAGCAAAAGAGAGCCTAGTTAAGTACGTGAGGACCCCAGGGAAATGGAATTTCAATGGACATCCAAAGGTGTGGCATGCAAACAGGGCCCTCAAACATGGCTAAATAGTAGGTCAACGATAGCCAAAGAAATATCTGTTGACTGGTTTAAGGACAGCCTTTCACAATCTCATGGGCTGACAGGTAATCTCACATCCTAGTGTGGTGATGAATTGCCTCACAGAGGGCTGCTGGTTTACAAACTTGTGCCCCTATAGAGGCCGCTATAGGATGTCAGGACAGAGACCAAGAGGCAGGATGATACTCAAAGATCAAGAGAACCAAACTGTATTAACTAATGTGGACCAAAGATGGCACATTTCATATCCATGATCTGTCGCTGGAGACAGGTGAGCACCTCAGCATTATCCTCAGGGGATGAAAAAGGGAAGAACGTGAAAAAATAGATTTCTAAGCCAAAAGAGACCAAGACAGATCTAGATTGAGATGCTTTAAATTAGTGAGTTGAAGTTTCTACTAGAATAGATGTAAGAATTAAATCATAATAATTTATGGAAAATCAAAGTCACTACACCTCAGCAAAGTTGACATTTGCACCTCATCAGAGAAAAAGAAAATAAAAGCACCATAAGAAAGTTCATGCAAGCCAGGTGGTGGTGGCGCACGCCTTTAATCCCAGCACTTGGGAGGCAGAGGCAGGCAGATCTCTTTGAGTTCGAAGCCAGCCTGGTCTACAAGAGCTAGTTCCAGGACAGGAACCAAAAAGCTACGGAGAAACCCTGTCGCGAAAAAAAAAAAAAAAAAAAAAAAAAAGAAAGTTGAAAGTTCATGCAATTACAAGGCTTGGTGAAGAATATGTATTGTATCCCAAGTATCTTCCCTTCTTGTGTAGAGTCTCTGCTCTTGGGATCAAAAATATAGCTTATGCAGGATGCTTTTTACAGAGATCAATCTAAGAGGATAGTTTGCCTTAAGGCCACTGAGAACTTGTAAGTGGTAATGTGTGTGGAATTATGGGAAATTCTGTAACTCACATGTGATATCTACTGCTTTCATTTTTTTAAAATGGCAACCCCATGGTTTTTGGCAAAAGCAAGGTATCTAGACTGCAGTTTATTTCTTTTTCTGTGATGTCATGGACAAGGCGGGTTCACTGGAGTGACTCCTCTTGTCCTGCTTCTACTGTTTAAAAGTGACAGAGTCAGACGGTGAAGGAAAGTACAGGTTCATCAGCCTTCCAGTCACACAAAGCCAGACAATAGGTGTCTGACTAGCTGTGAGTAACAGCTAGTGAGATATTATTATTAGTGTAATAAAGTGTGGGTGTCAGTGGGCTCTATTCTCTAAAGTTTCTTATTTTGGCAGTGTAATGTGAGATATTCTAGGGGGGGAGGGGAGGTGACAATGGGCATCATTTAGATTCCCTTTCTTGTTGGTTATAATCAAGCCTGTCACTCACCTTGCTTGAACTGCTGAAGTCATTGAGGAGTCTGACTGTAGACACCTCCTGCTAAGTGCAAAAAAAAGTCTCTACTTCCTCTTAGCAACTCAGAGTAAACATGCCAACACATAATGGGACTCAGTAAACTTCGGAATCTCTGGACATCTGATGAGATCTTTTTGATTAGAACTTTCATCTGGGTTCACTAGTGTGAATTAGTTGCCCCTTTGTCTACTCTCAGGTGCTAGAGACAGGTACAGAATGCTCATGCTGGATTGTGGAGAGAGCTCCCTGGGAAGTGTATGCAACACAGTGAAACCCATGGTTTTTAGTCTTCCTCTGGATCCTGGTCTTAAAGTAGGACACCCTGCTGTAAGGATGGTGCCTGGGTACTCTAAAACTGACTAAATCCAGCATAAAATGCGGTTAGGTTTCTTTTTATCCATGCTTGCAGCACATGTGTGGGAGCTGTGAAAAGATTTGTTTGGCTGAATTCTCTTTAGCACATTCTCAGTGAGATGATAACAATCAGCATCGCCCGTGAGTGCACTGCGTGTCTCTACTCAGTGTTTTCCTAATGACTGGATGCTGCAGGAGCTAGCAGAAACCGTAAATGTTGATGATCTAAGAAGTGTAACGATGGTTATTATTATTTTAATTTTAAAAATAAATACTTCAGCTAACAACTATACTGATGCTTATAAGCACTAATATTCTAAAGTTACTCACAAAGGTTTCCACGCAGCAAAAGCAATTCAGTCTTCCTAATTGTGAAGAAGAGGAGAGCGAGACATGGAGGGCAGACTCGTCTGCTTGTTTTAGGCCACACAGCCAGTGAGTGGTGAAGTGGTCCTGAAGCTCTGCGTGTCCACTCCGTCACAGGGTGGATTCCAGCAGTCCCTGGAGTTCCGTGTGTCCACTCAGTCGTCATTTTCTTTAGACTCTAGTTTTTTTTTTTCTTCTTTATCTAGTCACCTCCCTGGTTGTCTTCTTCTTTTCTCTTTCCCTGTGTGATTATCACCTTTCTTGTTTCGTTTTTTGTTTTTGTTTCTTTTGGTCTCTCTTTCATCTTCCTCCTTTTCACTCCCTTCTCCCATGCTCTTCACACCACCTTTTCTCTTTATAGTTACACCCCATGTCTTTTCCATGCAGAACGCAGGTGGTTAATAATGCAATGCAAGTGTTTCTACACCAGGTTTTGATTAGCGACTCTGAACAAAGGCATGCACTAGGCTTGTGGGTTGTAATGAGGTAAAACCGGAGAGGAGATTCTTCTTCACACTAGCCGGTGAGCTGGAGAGCATTCATGGCAAAGATTCTCCAGTACCCATTGTTGTCTCAAACGCTTTTTATTCTTCCTTGTTTTATTTTTCCAGTGGAATTAGATGCACATGCACTGGGCAAGAGGAACAAACTGGCAAAGAGTAGAGAATTGATTCACAACCATCAGGAGGTTTAAAATGTGACTCATTGAAAGCCAAGGGGGGGGGGGAGGATCTACTGTGAAAGAAGGAAAAAATAGTCAGTTTTAAAGTAAGGCCTCCAGGAGACAGGTACCTTGGGGCCTTGATCCAGGCATGAAAGAGGCCCTGTTGCTTTCAATAACTCTGTTCCAACCAGAGGTTTTAAGTAACCCTTCCTGTATTAAAAAAGTAAAATCTTTTAAGGAAACATAAACTACTAATATGTAACTGTAATTTTTATGGTTTTCTCTTCATTATAACTCCATCAAACAGACATAAATTATTTATTTATTTATAATTTTTTAAAAGGAAACAAACTATCTTTTATTATACATATCAATCCAAGTTTCCACTCCCTCTCCTCCTCCCAGTCCCTTTACCTACTACTCCTCCACTCTACCCCTCATCTACTCCTCATAGAGGGTAAGGCACATTGCTTTGGGTAAGGTCCAAGGCCCCCTACTATATCTAAGCTCAGCAAGGTATCTATCCAAAGACAATAGGTTCCCCAAAAGCCAGTACAAGCAGTAGGGATAAATCCTGGTGCCACTACCAGTGGCCCCTCAGTCTGCCCCCAGTCATGCATCTGTTAACCACTTTCAGAAGAACTAGTTTGGTCCTATGCTTGTTCCTTCCCAGTCTGACTGGTGTTGGTGAGGTCCCTTATCTCAGGTAACTGTTTCAGTGTGTGAACCCATCATGGTCTTAACCTGTTTGCTCATATTCTCTTCTCTCTCACTCTTCAACTGGACTTTGGGAGCTCAGCCTAATGCTCCGATGCAGGTCTCTGTCTCCATCTCCATCTCTTGCTGGATGAAGGTTCTATGGTGATATTTAAGATATTCATCAGTCTGACTTCAGGGCAAGACCAGTTAGGGCACCCTCTCCTCTGTTGCTTAGGGTCTTAGCTGGGATCAACCTTGTGGATTCCTGGTAATTTCTCTAGAGCCAAGATTTTTGCTAACCCCATAATGGCTCCCTTATTCAAGATATCTCTTTCCTTGCTCTCATATCTGTCCTTCCTCCATCTCAACTATTCCGTTCCCTCAAGTTCTCCTTGCCCCTTCCCTTGTCCCCTTCACTTCCCTTTCCACCCTCTCTTCTACCCCCACTCCTACGTTCTCAATTTTGTCAGGCAATCTTGTCTATTTAGACTTTCCAGATGGATCTATATATGTTTTTCTTAGAGTTCACCTTGTTACTTAGCTTCTCTAAGATAATGAATTATAGGCTCAATATTCTATGTTTATAGTTAGTATCCACTTATGAGTGAGTACATACCATATTCATCTTTCTGGGTCTGGGTTACCTCACTCAGGATGGTGTTACAGACATAAATATTACCTGAATTTTTCAGCTGATAAAACTGAGTTGATTATCCCAATAAGGACATGGCAGAGCCACCACTGTCCAGAGTCCACCAGTCCAACCACTTTGCACCATGGCCTCCCATTATCAAAAAATGCTAATGTCTTACTGATGGAGTGTGTAAGGATTGTACTATGTACTGTTTTCTTATCATTGAAAACCCCATTAAAAGAATGTGCAGCCACTGACTAAAAGAAGAGAGAAAAACAGTGATAATGAAAATTGTGTGCAAGGAAAGAGTTGGACTTTAAAAATAACAATTAATGATTAAAACTTCTTCAGCATTGGCTGTGTGCCAGTAGCTTGATAAGTGAAGATCTACACTTATGTAGTTATCATGTAGATACCTTATGAAATGCTCACAGGAATTCTGTAGATATCTGTGCCTGAAGAAGTTTGCACTGAGGTGCCAAACAGCCTTAAACTGATCTGTGATAGAGTTAATATTTGACCCATGGACCTTTTCTAAGTACACCGTACTGAGGGTATTAAAACATTTTCTCAATGTCTATTTGGTATAAAGATATCTGTGTCAACACATCCAGCTGATCATTTTGAGCCTTCAAACCCTTGCTTGCTATTTAACAGTTACAGTCTTGATGATCTGTATCCTTCTCGAACATTACTAATGAGAATCACAAGGCCAAGACTAGACCAGGAAGTATGATGGAGCATATTTCTAAATTTCATCAGAAAGGTCTTAAAATTTGTAATACTTACTCAGCCTAAGTCGCTGTTGTCTCCTCTACTGCTCATGATTGTTTAGTGTAAGTGCCTGAGCAGGGCTGTGGGCTGAGTTAAGAAGACTGCTTAGCTGGAAAGTGGGAATACAGCTTAGAACAGCAAAATGAGGTGTCTTTCAGAGGGAAAATATGTTAGAAGCATAAAAGTTTCAAAGCTTAGAACAAAGAAAGCCTGGGTTTGGGAGGATGGGAGCTGATGGTAGGTGTGGCTGTAGTATCATTATGATTCCTCTCCAAGTCACATCTTCACATCTTTATCTGGTACCAAAAATGAACATACCTTGTATTCCCAAAGGCCTAGAGGATAACAAGTCAAGTGCAATATGTTAAGCTAAGTTGGGTGTGGTCACACTCACCACCCCACCCTTTTGATCCCCTTAATTTCCCCCTATGCCTCTGTTCTTCCACTGTAAAAAGTATTTCTACACTACCTAAGTTTATTAAATTATTTTCAAAGTTGTTTTTCTTATAAGGATTTCAAAATGTTTTGGCGGAATTTATTGTTTCAAAAATAATTACTTAGCCATTAAATTTAATTAAAAAGTTTACTCAAGAATGCTAGATTTAACTCACTGTTTTTCCTTAAGAACAATTTTAAAACTAGTTTTAGGTACACTGTGAAATCACGGTGAAACCAGAGAGGTTTTTTTATCCAACTTCTTCACTGTGCTCTGAGACATCACACGGCAGCCATTGTCATTGTCTCTCAACAGAGTTCTGTCTCTGTGTGTGGGGGAGGGGGTCTGTTCACTGAGCAGGTTATGAGTTCGCATGCACATGTATGTTTATAGAGACCCCAGGACAACCTCAGAGGTTGTCCCTAAACTGCCATTCATCTCACTGGTTTAGAGCCAACTAAGTACAATAGGCCACTGAACAGCAAGTCTCAGGGCTCCACATCTTTCCTTTTTCCTGTAGAAGAAATTGGGATTCCAAGTGCATTGCCACCATGCTCGGTGTTGTTCATTGGTTGTTGGCATTGTACTTAGTCTTTATGTTACTCATGGAGCCACCACCTCAGCCCACAAGAGTAACGATAAACCTACACGGATGTACTATGTCACACTGCACATTAGAATTCACTCTTGTTCTCTTACATTGTATAGCTTAAATGTGTGTGTGTGTGTAATAACATGTACTCACAGTGACAGTGCCCTGAAAAATTCCTTACCTGTTTCAAATCCTGTGTACCATCTAATCATCTCTCCATCTCATTGAATCCCTTGAAACCCTTGATCTTTTTACTTTATCGATAGTTTTACCTTTTCTAGCATGTCATATATTTGGAATCATGTAGTAAGTGACCTTCGTAAAGTGCCTAATTTTACTGAGCATTATCTTTGAAGGTTTCCTCCAGGTCATTTCATAACTCAACAGGCCAATTCTTTTAGAATATGGAAAGGTATTTTGTTGTCTGTCTGTACCACAATTGACCCATTTCCCTACTGAAAGATATCTTGATTGCTTCTAACTTTTAGTAATTATTGACACACCTGTTATAAACACCTGTGTATAAATTTTGTGTGAGCATAAGTTTTCAACACATTAGGAAAAATATATATAAAGCCATGATCACTTCATTGCATGACAAACTGTCTGCCAAAGCAGCTGTAGCATTTTGCATTTCCCCCAGCACTGGAGTAGAGGTCCCACTCAGCATAAGTATGCACCAAGAATAATTAAGTTTTAGCAAAACAAATTTAAAAGAAGTCAACCATGTTGTTTTTCTCATCTTACTCATACTTGGTAGATAAAGTTGCCTTTATAGTATAAGAACCACTGCAAAGAATTATAAACATTTTTGTTTTATTAGAAAATCAATAAAATAATTTATCTCTCTGGTTCCATAAGAACCTTTCTTCTCTGGGAGAAATCCCTTACTTAAGAGAGAGAATCACTTGGGAAGCTAGTTGTATCCAGGACTAATAATCCTCAAAGGTTTTAGGGAAATTATGAAAGTTTATAACAGGTTTGCATTATTTTGAGAAACTAATATACACACAGCTTTTATGTTTAGAATTTCTATGTATTGCAGAAATGGGGTGAATGAGTCAAAATTCTGCTACAAGGGAAATGACACCTATCTGGAATAATAAATCCCTTACTTTTATATTAATGCCACAGCCAACAAATTTATTCTTGCTAAGTAAAATCTGAGGAAATATATTACCCAGAGGAAGTGGATAGTGCTGTAAACTTGATTGCAAATCATGGCTTCTCTAAACAAGATGGAATTTGGATAGATCTAGAGAGTTGAAAAGGATGAAGACCTGGAATGCAGATTAGAGCTTTCTGGTCCTGACATTGCTGGCACAGAAATGAAAGAGGAAAGGTAGATGTTCGTAAAATGAAACAACAGTTTGAAGAACAGTATATACAAGATTGGGAAGGAGGGAGAAAGGAAATTCAGTTAAGAGAATTGTGAAAGCCATTACTAAAATTTAAAATTTGAGTTTTAGGCAGTACACAGACACAGAAGATTTGGGGCAGGTGATGAAAACATGTTAAACATGTCAGAACAATGTCTGTGATGACAAAAATAGTCCATCCCAAAGTTCCCCACTCATGCCTGAGTGAAAACTCTGGAGAAAGCCTCTAACTCAGAGAAACACTGCAAATCATCTCTGGGATGAGATACCACTGTCAGGACTTCAATTATCTCTATATAATTATAATGTTTACTTGCGACTTCAGTCTTGAAGTTCAACTTAGAGGGGTGTAAGAGAAACAAATATCCTGATCAAAACTAAAATTAGGAGTCAAGACAATCACAGTAATTTTTTCATTGCTATACTTAATGAATTAACATAAAGACAAATATTTGAGAGAACAACTCTATTTTTGAACATATAGGAAAACTTTAAAAGGAAATATAATGGAAACTTAAAAATTCATAGAGGAAATTAGGATATTGAGAAAAATAAAAGAATTAGAAACTGGTTTAGAGGAAAAAGATTCTGACAGAGCACAGGCAACAAAACATGGAGAAGAGAGGGATGCTAAAGCATGGAAGGGACAGGAGAGAGATTGAGACGGATGAGCTGAAATAATGGGAGAACAGCAGAGCAGCTTCAGAGTAATGGAAGAAAAGGACTGCCTACTTGAAGTCTGACACTGAGGCAACTGATATACTCTAGGAAGAAGTAAGATTATCTTTGAAGATAAGCAGATAATTTATGTAGTTCCATATGAAGAGAATTCTAAAATGCATTCATTCTTTTGGCTGGAGGGAATTGATACCAGATATAATTTAGACCAAGAAAAAAATGTGTATGTGTGTGTGTGTGTGTTTGTGTGATCTGTCTCTATCTGTCTGTCTGTCTGTATGTATGTAAATAAATACTGAGTATAAACTAAGGTCCTCTCAGGTTCATACTCTCCACTGTCCTCAGTCCTCCCATTTTTTTTTCTTCAGAACTTTCTACAAAGCTGTTGGAAGCTTCTTGTGAGTCCTGTAAATGTGGAGATACTACCGCTTACAGCCTCACTCAGTGGATATACCCTACGGGTAAATCCTCTACTCCCTGCTCTTCAGGGCGTGGTTATGTTATCTACACAATGTTTTGAAATTCTTGAGGAGTCAAGTTCCTATCTCCCAGAATTGCTGCCTAAATTGTGACGTCTTACTTGTTTTCCACCCCACACTCATTCCTGTTTCCATAGATTACCTTCCTATCACCTAGCTCAACTGAAGGCCTTATCCAATGCTATTCTTTCAAGTTAAGGTTAGTTACCTTCAGTAAGAGCTTGACAATGCACAGCTGTGTTCATGTGACTGATGGGGGCTAACTGCTGCGTTCCCAGGTCTGTATTAGAGTGATGCTGGAAATGAGGGCATAAAGAAAGCAAAGACTCTTTCCTTCTCAATCTTGGGTACCATACGTTTCCCAATCAAGTCCCTTATTGCCTTTGGACTACCTTGTGGAGAAACACAGTAGGTAGGATGGAGGTAAGACTGGCAAGAAAGATCTACAGGTTTTCCTCTAAGAAAGAGGGATCAGAGTTGGTTACTGATACAAAGAACAACAGGACACCAGGAAAAAGACATAGCTCCAATTTGTCAAAAATTGAAGGCTAAATTATTCAGTGTTTTTTTTTAAAAATAAACAAACAAAGCCACTAAAATGGTAAAGAAAGGGCAATGCTTATTGCCCCATTTGATCACTGCACCCTGCATTCATTCACATACTAAATCATGTTCCTGTACACTATACATTTGTACAATTACAAAGCTGTTAGATTTGGTGCATGGCATCCAAACTCAAGATTTTCTTCAATATTTTTCGCAAATAATAAAGTTAATAAATAGTTATTTTCCAGACATGGTGCTGCATGCTTGTAATCCTCACATGCAGAGGGCCAAGGCAGACTACTAATGCCAGGCCAAGCTGGGGTACACAGTGAGACCCCACTTCAGACAACTTCCAATGCCCCCCAAAACAAACAGTAAATACTTATTGACTATTGTTCATGTTGGAATTTAAGTCTTGATTGTTCTGCTTACTTAGATTATATGATTTAATCACTTTTATTACTTCTGTAGTTCTAAATAAGGAATATAAGAATACTGGTCTCACAGGATTACCATACAGTATAAATAGAGGATTCTAAATGAAATGAGCATTTTAAATCGTGAGGCAAATTCAGGTATTGATTATGGCTCTGGAATTCAGAAGAGTGCATCTATTAAAGTCCAGAGCACCAAAGCCTTCTTCGAAGGTATAAAAAAATCATGGAATATTTAAAATTATTTTGGATTGTCCATGGTCTGCACTTTCTTCCACAGCAAATTATAGAATTAAGGTCTAAGCACCCAACAATCAGGCAGTTGGTTATTTTAACAACTTTTATGGGTTATATCAGTTCTCTTTGTGTGTGTGTGTGTGTATGTGTGTGTGAGTGTGAGAACATGCGTATGTATACATGCAAGTGTGTGCCTGTGTGCATGGAGGCCTGAGGGCACATCAGGCGTCTTCCTTTCTCACTCTCAAGTTCATTTTTAGAGCCAAGGCTCTTCAGGAAACTTAAGGCTCCCTGATTCAGTGAGGTTGGCTGGCCAGCAAGGCGCTGGGATCCTCTAGTCTCCAGCACTGAGATTGCAGGTGTGCACCACTGTAATTTCAGATGTGTGCACATCTGGCTTTGACATGACTGTATGGGGCTGAACTCAGGTCTTTATGCCTTTATGGCAAGTCTGGTCTTAACTAAGCCATCTCCTCAGCCCTCCACATCAGCTCTCTACAGCAGCTGAGTCACAGAAGCTGGGCTGAGGTTTTATTGATGATGACATTGCAAATGGAAGTATGTGTAAGAGAAGAAAGTGGGCCTTTTAGAAATGAACATTTAACTGTATTTGAAGTTGTAGAAAGCAGTGGGGAGTTAGTGATCAGCTGAAGTTAGATACATTGGCTATGGCACTATGTATATTTTCTTTCTTTTTTCCCTATGTGCTAGAGAACACCAAATTAAAAAATGGAAACAGCATCCATGTGAGCCATTGTCCTCAGCACTATTCAGCAAGCAAATGAGTATTTCATGGACTTAACGTGACAATAAATGACACGTCCAAAACAGGTTGTGTGTGTGCTGTAGCAAAACAAAATTAAGAGTCATTCTAGGGAAGGACATTGCCACAGCTTTGGCGTAATTAGAAATCATCATAATCAAATACAGGAAATTGGCACATCTGCTTCTCAGGCTGTTGATCCAACTGTGAGGCTTCCTGCACACTGGCAGGAACAGCTCTGATGCAGCTCGGTGTGCTCTGCAAAGCTGTCTTTGCATAAATATTTACATAATTTTCTCCAAACACCATTCTAAGCAGTTGTTTTTTTATCGCATCTTCTTCCCTTGGGTTGTTATTTCTTCCCATGCCTGCTCCCTGTGAAGGAGCGATCACTTGAATCTCAGGTTTCCTCCGTTCATTTTAAAGAGAACTTCAGAGGAAAAACCTTCAGCCTGGGAGTGTTATAAAGTAGCATGGAGAGGAACAGATCTTTCTCAGGAAGCTTTTAGTATCTTATTTTTCCCCCTAGAAATGCGCCAATGAAAATAGGTCCACCCCAGCTAAGCAGAAGGCAAGGCAGAGAGGCAGAGGAGATGGAGAAGGAGTACATCCCGAGGGCTGACAGAAATGAAGAAGGGGAAATCAAATCAGGTGAGCTGGAGGTTGATAGGAATGGCTCCCACTCCAACAATTGCCATCATTTACTGAAGGAGCAAGGGATGCAAGAGCTTTCTCCCTTCTGGTCAGTGAAGAGTTCTGCTTGTTTTCCTGATCACTAAAATGATCCAAAGCCCTGTTTCATGGTCTGCTTTACATTGCTGGAACAATAGAGTTTTTATATGATACATATTTTATACTTCAAAAGTAAGATTTAACAAAAAATATCATATCTTTTCTATTCTCCAAGCTTGTTTTGTTCATGACTGTGTCCAGATAGCTTTGTATTGTATTGGTATTGTAACTTTGGTAAATAAAACTCAATCACAAGAGATACAGTACTTGATGGTATTCCAAACATTTACAGGTGGTATATTTATCTTGTGGAAGGTATGGATTTTCTATTTTGTTATCAACTCTGTTCTTGGCGCTGTTTTTTTTTATCACACACCGTTGGGATTTGTGCTTTTCAGGTTGGTATGGGATACTTCGCTATAACCAGATAATCGACTGGTTTACACAGCGCAATGCCCATTTATTCTTTCAGAAGCCTTGGAAAGATCATCTTTTCAGTATAACAAGAGAAAGGAATCTCAGTGGCTAACGTAGATGATAGAAATGTGACTCCTCCAGGAAGTGATCATATCCCTCCTCCAACATTCATACAAATTAGGAAGTATTGATAAAAGCCGGTTATATGTGGTTAGCTATGTGTATATACAAAAGTTAGATTCTAAGTGGCTGTCAGTATAAAGAGCTTCCCGAAAACAAACATTCAGTAAACTTTATACAGCTTGACTTCCCACTACACACCTTCTGTTACAATAGGCACAGTTTATCAGAAGACTCTTCAGTGATTCAAAAGACCGACTTTTCTTCTTCTTCTTCCCATTCTGTTGCCCAGAGAGCAACAGGGTTTGCTCTAACGCTGTTTCCTTGTGGGACCCAAGTGTCGGCTGCCATCCTAAAAATTACAATGTGCAAAATAAAGCCTGAGGACCATGCAGTTTATTGGCTCCTCTGTAGGGGCCCAGCTCTGCACCCAAACTCCCTCTTTCCATTGAAGCTGTCCTGCCCCCTCATGCCCATCTCTGAACTTCCATTTTTAGAGTTAGCTGATAGTGACTAACTGGAAATAAATGGGGTTCGTCAAGTTTTTATTTATTTTGTTTATGAGCGATTTGGGGAAGTCAGAAACTCAAAACGTGATGAGTCGGTCATTTGGGAACAAAACCATGTGCACTGTGTTTGATTTGCAGTCATCCCATCCCGAAAATTCACTCTGTCTCTGTAACTTGAGATTTTTATATGGAATGGATATTATTATGCGTGTTGCACATATGCACCTATAATACACTAAAAATAAAAGTCTTGGCATAGATGGTGTGTGTGTATGTGTGTTTGTGTGTGTATGTGTATGTCTGTACAGATGACTTCTGCTCTGCTGTCCATGTGTCTTTAGGGTATGCAGCTACCTTTCTAGGAAAATATATCCAGATGTTAGAAAGTTTAAAGCTGTCTATTTCCTTTGTAGGGATGATGACTGAGTTTTTCCTCTTGTTTCTTGCCTTTTTCTTTTGGCTTGCATTTAGGTAGGACAATTTTTTAAAACCCCACATGCCTTATAATTTTCCATCTCCCTGTTATTGCCATCTCTAGCTTTACTTGGATTTCTTCTTGGGATAACACATACCTCCAAGAAGCAGTGTTGTGGTTTAAGATCTCTTCTCTGGAGTCAGTTCTGTGTCCAGAATCCCAGCTTGTTATCTGGATATGAGGGAACTGGATTAGAGTGAAGTTTATCTAGCATTTGCTGAGCAATTATTATGTGCCAGGAATGGCGGAGAGTACTGGGGAGGAAAAGAAACAGATTCACAGTTGGAAAATATAGTGTTGGAAGAAGAATTCAGGAGTGATTCCAAAAAGTTATAGAAAGTCTCTACCAGGAAATGCATAGCCCATTGCACCATAACAGCTTATAATGTATAGGGAATATGTTTGTCTTCCTCCAAAGGAAGTTGAGGAAGGTGTCACTGAGTGCTTTATGCTAAGAATGAGAAAAGAGAACTAGCTATAAATACATTTCATCCCTCCAGTTCAAGTCATATAGGAGCGAAGCATCCCAACCCTATAGTCCTCCCCATTTCTGCAGCTCAGTAGGGCTGTAGCATACCTGAGGACAAGAGAAACCATGCCAATGCCACAAAGTATAGTAGAACCACCTTCATTCAGACCCGGCAGCTGCACACAACTGTGGTTGGCATGTTAGATGGCAACTAAACATCCCATCATTCCATGCAACACTGGCATCATTCATACCCTGGGTCCTGCTTCCTGATCTGTGGGCAGATATTGAGGAAGGCGCTCAGTACCAGAGTGAATTGCTTAATCTGAACTCCTCTCAGGGAACTGGTAAGTACCATGTGGGATGTTGCTGGGAATCCGTGTATGAAGGGACCTGCGATCCCCACTGTGCTTGTCAAGGGCAGCAGCACCCTGGAGGGAAGGGAATAAGGGAGATGTAGTCATGTTAGTTAGATTTTCTAGATATATAGAGATATATTTCAATTAAATAGACATTCTTCATATCTTTCAAAGACTACAAAACATGACATTTAATGTTTTAATAACTTAGGGATTTTCATGACAATGAGACATGTCTGCTCCTGGCAGCACCAATCTACTTCAAGAGGAAGATGGGCATCGAAGAGGCTCCTTATGGAGTTTGATAGACATTTGGGCAAGAAACTGCTCTTGCCTGGACTGATGCATAAACGACACAGAGAACCCGCAGAGAGAGGACTGCTAAACTTGCCTAAAGGTGAGATGTTCTTTCGGGGTTCCTGATTCGTGAAAGAGTCTGCGAGACATTCTACAGGACACAGCAAAAAATGACTAAACTGTCTTTGGAATTTCCTGCTTCATGGAAGACTCTGCTGGATACTATGGGCCTAAAGGCTGAAGATGGATGCCCCAACAGGTACAGAGGAACTTTGGATGACTGTCCAGGCAGTGAGATGTCTCTGTCATTTCTAGAGTTTTTGGATCTCTTGTTTGCTTAGGTAATATTATATCCTTCTGGAGTCTTTGATGGAGTTAAAAAATGGTTAGTTATAGTTATAGTTTTCATTAGTTATGATAAAAGATAAAATAGATATAAATATTGTAACTAATTCTTGCTTGATAACCATTTTGTTATATGTAATTTTACTATGTTAAAGTTAAAGCCTTTCTTTTTTGTTTAAACAGAAAAAGGGGAAATGATGGAGGTGGGTCATCTTTCTATCTGTTGTTTCATTGGTTAAGTAATAAAGAAACTGCCTTGGCCCCTTTAATAGGACAGAAAATTAGGTAGGCGGAGTAAACAGAACAGAATGCTGGAGAAGAAGCCGAGTCAGGAGTCGCCATGATTCTCCCACTCCAGACAGACGCAGGTTAAGATCTTTCCTGGTAAGCCAGCTCATGGTGCTACAAAGAATATTAGAAATGGGTTAGATCAATATGTAGGAGCTAGCCAATAAGAGGCTGGAACTAATGGGCCAGGCAGTGTTCAAAAGAATACAGTTTCCGTGTAATTATTTCTGGTCATAAGCTAGCCATGCGGGCGGCCAGGTGCCGGGGACGCAGACCCGCTGCTCGTATTACAACAGGGAGACACTCCCAACACCTCTCTGGGTGACCCCTGCATGGAAATGTGTGAAGATAGCATCCTATGGCTAGATGACAAGAACATCTGCAATATAGTGGGAGTGGGTTGAAGACCACACAACGGAGGGATTAGTTCCCTTCAGGTGAAGTGAAAAAGTGCTGACTTTCTGGTGAAAGGCAAGGAAAATGGCGACTCCTTAGGCAACAAAAAGGATGATAATATTCCAGGACTTCTGGGAATCTTAGCCATGTCAAAAAAGTATTCAGGATCTGGAGTTTGGAGTAAAACAAGATGTAGACACAGTGTTTGCATCTTTCTTCTGCAAGGCGGCGGATGTGCTCAGAGTAGGAAGGTCCTGGGAGAGAAAAGGAAGAACTCAAGGTTGTCAGCAAAATCTAGAATCCTAAGGGAGCTCATGTGATTGATGAGGTCCTGAAGACAAGTCACAGGATCACAGTGGCTGTGGTAATCTAAGCATTGAGAAACTGCTAGTAGAGAAAATTTCCCTTCCTCTGTAGTGGGATATTATTTGTATTTTGATAAATAAATCTTGCCTGAAGACCAGAGGCAAAGCTAAAGTCACTAGAGGTCAGGTATTGGTGACACACACCTTTAATCCCAGAACTTGGGAGGCAGTTGCAGGCAGATCTCTGTAAGTTCAAGGCCAGATTTGTATACAGAGTGAGTTCCAGAACAACCAAAGATACAGAGAGAGAAACTCTATCTCAAAAAAATAAAACATATAGAGTAAAAAAAAAAATCATGTAAAGATGGAAAATACACAGAGAATCTGGATACTGTATGTTTTTGGGTTGTCTTTAAATTATTTGACTGCTGAGAAAGGAGCAATAGCTCCTAAAAGACATTTGATTATAAAAGTTGCAGGATTAATTCAACTTATATATTTTGAAACTGCCTTGGCTTCAAAATTTAAGTCAAAATATATGTTACTTTGGAGAAGAGGATTTGATTTTGCTTCCACAGGAAATGAGAGACTGTGAATTCATTCTGGGTTTTTAAAAGTAAGGTTTGATCACGGAAGACCCCCTGAAAAATCTCCAGTGGGAACGGGTGGCCCAGATGATACAACATTTCTAAGCGTCCCTATTACAGTTTCGTCTGAGTTCTATATCTATTACAGCCTCAAGACTTTTGATTGATATGATCTAACCTCACAGAATACTCCAGTCAGGACTTGACCACAACCCTAAATTTTCTTTGGGTCCCAATAATATTATCAGCACCCCCAATCATTAGGAAGTAGCCTTAAAAACTATGCCCACATTCTCAAAAAATGAATTATGGATGTTTGTCTTCCTTTTAGAGTGTTGGTTACCAGGTGTTAGGGATAACTGGAGAAAAACTAAGAAAAGGAAATTAGATTCGGGGTCTTGTTTTAACAAAAAAGAGGGGGGAATGCTGAGGGATAATGCTCTGTACACTGTAAAAAGATTTGTCACTCTTATTAGTTTAATAAAATACTGATTGTCCAGTAGCCAGAAAGGAAGTATAGATGGGGTGACCAGACTAAAAGAATTAGGAAGAGGAAAGGCAGAGGCACAGTCACCAGTCAAATGTAGAAGAAGCAAGATGAGAATGCCTCACTGATAAAAAGTACCAAGCCATGTAGCTAAACATAGACAAGAATTGTGGGTTAATTTAAATTGTAAGAGCTAGTTAATAATAATCCTAAACTAATAGGCCAAACTGTTTATAATTGATATAAGCCTCTATGTGTTTCTTTGGGACTGAATGGCTGCAGGACCAGGTAGGACAGAAACTTCTGTCTACATTCCTCAGGTGATGATGATTGGGTAATGCAAAGGAGCAGAAGAATCCTTTATCTGCTGCACTCAGATGCTGCTGAATGCGATCACTAAACCATGTCCTGCCTGGGCTGAAGGCCAGAGATACAACCAGTGTAGTCCTATATTCAGCTGTCTGCATCAAGTTGGAGAAACAGCCCATGTGAACCACCCTCTGAAGGCTGTTTGAGAACAGGACCTGGTTGGCCCTGCGGCACAGGTTGGCACCTACCACTTGTCACTTGGTGTCCATCCCTAGTGACCCACAGAAGCCACAACCCTGGGCTCTATGGAAGCCTCCTTCAAATGCTGCATTGAAATTGTTATCATCCTCATCAAGTCTGGCAGGCGCATTCCCTAGGTGGCTACATGGTTCCATCATTTCTGTGACACCAATTCTCCTGGGTGCAGACAGCTCACCACATCCATTTGTACTATGGCATCTTCTCTGTGCGATGTAAGGTTCTACTCAAGGAAGGCTGTGAGGACTATGTAGACCTTGGAGTGAATATTAGTGAGTCCCAAGGCTTTCAAAAAAGAAATTGTGCTGACTGGGTGGTGTCCTGATTCTCATTCCATCACACCAAGAGTGTAGTGCCATGATGGCGCCCTGGAGACTCTCTCCCAGCCTGTCTTATCCCCCTTTTTCAACTCATCAATGGGCCAGAATAATACTGAACTGGATCATCAGAAAGATTAATGTCTCTGTGAAACACAGTGCATAGCCCAGCTGTCCATTATGGACATACTTAAACCAGGGATGAAATAAGAACACAGGACTGGAGGCCCTCTAATTTTATCACAGGAAGACAGCTATAGCTCTGTAGTTTGTTCCTATAGAAGGTGATGCTCAGAGAGCTGTATGTCCTGGCCTGGAGTCTGGAGACAGCCAGCAAGAATTGTGGGATTGAAGTTCCAATGTAAATGCCCTTCAGCCCTGGCCCACACTTGCTTCCCTAAGTGCCTGACCCCCTCTCCCTCTTCCTGGTTTATGGCATTCTTCAGTTTCTGAGTCCCACTCAGCAGTCATTACAGGCTCTACCCCCACTTCCATTTCTGCTACCACTGTAGCTATCTCCAGCTTGTTGCCATAGAGCCTACCTGTTTATAGACAACAGCTGAAGTAAAAAAAAAAAAAACAGGGGAGAGGTGAAGAAGTATTTAAGATTAAAAAAAATCTCATAATGGTATAAAAGTCTCTTACTGAGCCATTCAAACTGCATTTATAAGCAACTGAGAGAATCAGAGCACTTGTTCTTCAAAAATGTGGAACCTTGGATTTGATCAGTGTCTTCTTCGTTGTCATCATCGTCATCTTCTTTATTTCCTCAGAGGAATTCTGGTAATTAAATTCCACAGCTGAAATAGAACCTAAAGACTGCAAAGCAAAGCCCGCAAGTTTGACCAGCCTCCTCTTGTGTTTCCCTGACATAAGGATCAAACAGTTCACCGCCAGGTTCTTACAAGGGCATTCTGGTTGAGTCTGCATTAAACGCCATTTTGGCTCCCAAGTTTATTGGTATCTCAGGTGTCTTCGGTTCTATTATCACATGAGGATATACAAAGATATATTTCCTTTATATTTTATATTCAAGGACTCAGAGATGCAATTATAGAAAGGAATAAGGGTAGAAAAAGGTGGAATAAGCTCTGTGCTTATCTGGATTTACTCTGTTTCTGCTTCTCTGGTTAGTGATTTCATCTTTGGGTTAGTGATAAATATGTGTTAAATATGAAAAATTGGATATAATCAGTTTTTACTTACTTCAGGACACATTGCAATACTGATTATATGCCTGAACTTATATTTTAATTCAATTGAGAAATAAATGTCACTAAATTTCTCTTTTTCCTGCTACTATTTACTCTCTGGTAATTCTCTTCCTCACCACAGAACTTTATCAATATTTATGTTAATTTAGTTGACTAATGTAACAGTGACTGAGTTCAGAACCCAGCATAATTTTTAGTTAATTATGGACTTCAGGTTTGCAAGTTATTTGACCTCAGGGAGGTATTAGTACCACTTTCCATTATCATCTTGCTTTATCTGTAAAACAGAGATGAAATGGTAGTGTGCATTTAGACAAACAGGGTTTAGCCTAAGCCCAGAATGTGTTCACTTTGTCAGTTATTATTATTGTCATGACTTGTAAAAAGTTAAATTTTCTCAGTGAAAATAAATGGTTATAATGTTCCCCCAAAATGTTGCTTGCAGGAGTATCTGTCACAGCAAATGAAAACATTTACTTCTTTACTCTTTGCAGAATAGTACCGACTGGTTTGGAGTTGATGCTCCCACTGCTGGTTCAGAAAACAGCCTTAGGTCTCAGGTCCCGGCTGCCAGATGAATGGTGCAAAGAGCCAATTTCGTCCAGGGGGCCCCTCGTGATTCCGGGGAGTGTCCGGAATGCGAGGAAGGCGCGCTGTGTGCCACGGCTCTTCCTGCCAGCAATGATGTTATCTGAATAGCTTGGCACAGTCTGGTCATCCCACCCACTGGCAGCAGAACTGTGAAATTGTCAGAATGAAGCAAGCAGCCTGGGCCAGGTGCAAAGCTCCCTGGGGCTTCTGTGAGAAGGTACAGCCCCAGTGCAGAAGGCGGGCAACAAAGAAGTTTGCACCGGGATGTGGTACAATTAAGGTTTAAATATCAGAATCCAGTTAGGAAAGCTTACATGAGATGTTAATGAAGGTTCTTTGGGGTTTTCAAGTCCTTCCCTCTGAATTCACCCTCTGCCTTTCCCTCTCATATACTAAGGCTGGCTGATACACCCCCACGAAAGCAGATGATACTGAAGACCAGCTTAAGCCTGACTTCTCCACCCCTCCCCAAATATCTATGCCTCCTTAGAGCACAAACCCTCCAGCTGTAGTGCTTACGTGGGGAAAGAGAAAAGGGAGCTGAAGTTTGGCTGAAATTGTTTTGATAGTACAGGGCCTCTGGACTCTACTAGAAATTTTACAGACTGGGCAAAACACATAATAATAAATTCTTGAGCATCTTAGTTATTTGATGAGATTCAAATATGAAGCACATACCCATTTCCCCCGTCCCGATCTTGAACTTCCAGATTCTACCTACTATAGATGGGATGTGTCTCCTTACACTTTGTATGTTGAAATTCCCATCTCCAATGCAATGAATGGCACTGAAGGGTGTGTAGTTTGGGGGTATTTATGCCGTTGTGAATGGATTTTGTCTTTAAGAAATGGCTCCGCACAGCCCTCTCATCTCTGCTGTCACATGGAAAGGCAGAAGCGACAAGTGCGACCAGACCAGATACTAAATCCAGGGCCTTGTTTCTCACTTCCCAGCCTTCAGAATGATCACAAATTTCCGTTGTGTATAAGTTACTCGGTCCATAGCATTCAGTGCTGTTAGCCGCCAAAAATGGGCTAAGGGAACAGTTTTCTATCTAAAGTAGAAGCTAACTAGAACACTCTGTAAAAAGATTTGCATTTAGTGATGCTCAAGAACAAAGAAGTACAAGAAAGAAAACTCGTGAGGACTTTCTGCCAGGCATCACTCTGCCAATATTGAAAGCCACAACCTTGCATAGCTCATGCTAAACTAAGTCAAGCTTCTGAGGGACAGATCTTTGTGCTCATTCATTCAACAAACATTTGTTGAGCAACAATTATGGGTCAGGCAGTATGCCTGCCACCGGGATATATTGCCAAGCAACATGTATGGGCTAAGAAGAGGTTTTTCTCTGTCAGACACAAGTTAAGATTCTCTGGAAGAATGCTGATGGGCAAGCAGTGTTTATAAGTGATTCTTTCATGAGGTTATTTAATTATAGATTTAAGTGGAATTGGATAATCTGTAATTTCCTCTCCGAACCAACAGATTCTGTCCCTAAATAGCGTTGGAGGCCGCCAGCAGGCTGGGAGTGCTGAGAGCAAGCGGGTTTTTATCGGTTGATCTGGCTTGTTAATTCAAAGGATACGACCTCACCTCTCAGTTTCTGACTTAACATTCCAGTGCATTTTGGGACCCACTGATAATTTTGGAAGCTGTCAAGCAGATGGATAAATGATAACGGACTTAGCAGGTCTGTGGAGCTAAAACTCAAGCTACCAATAAGCAAATTAAAACTGCGCTGAGCTTTGGAGCTGCATGGAAACAGAAGAAAGAGACATTTCACAAGCTGAGGAGGCGGGCCTTAGGCAGAAGGGTGTGGCTTCTGAAGGTGAGGAGGAGGACTGAAAGCAGATGGGCAGGGATGGTACAAGGACACCATCAGCAGTTGTCTTCTTCATCCTCCTGTTTCCAAGACAGAAGTCCTAAGCTTATCTGCTTGAACGTAAAAATTGCTTTTTGAGGAAACCTGAACCTATATTCTCAGTTTGTTTTGATCGTTATATAAGGTGATATATTTAAGCAGTTAGTATATGCTTAAATTAAAGTCTTAAGCGTCCTTCAAAGGCCTGTAAAGTGAAGATTTGGTGTTTGGGGGAGTTGGCAAAAGCTTTAAGGAATTTGTCTTCTCTGGAAGCTTTCAGGTAATTGGCATGCATTCCTGACGGGGCTGTAGAGCCCAGCCCCTTCTTATTTCATCCCCTTTGATTCCTGCCATACACATTCTGTGATGTGCATTCCCCTTACCAGTAAAAGCAATAGCTCTCTCTAGTCATGGGCTGGAGTCTCTAAAACTGTGAGCTAAATCAAACCTTTTCTTGTCATATGTCAGTCATTTCAAGTATTTGTTATAGTAATGGAAAGCTGACTATCTGAATACTATACTCAGTCAACAAAATATTTGTGTTATGACAATCCTTTTCTTCTCTTTCTTTGTCCAACCCTCTCTCACAGTGTTGAGCATTTGGTTAAAGACCTCAAACATGCTAGGGAACCATTCTATCACTGAGATTTTTTTTTTGGACCAAATGTGGCAATGTGTTTTGAATTGGGGGGACTACATCAACTCAGAATAAGGAGAGAACTAAATATTTGGCTTTTAGTAAACACAATATTGTTTGTATATGTATAATTTATCTCTGGGATTCTCATAAAATGCATATAGGAGGAACAAACAATAAAACTTCTGCGGAACAGAGATGAATAAACAGAGTAAAATAAGTAATGCCATTTCTCCTGAGAAAGAAAAGAAAAATTTTACTAAGTAATCCTTTGTTGACTCATTTTAATTCTCTTGTGGAATAGGTGTTGCATAAATAAGTCCAAAGGATTTAGTATGTACAATGTGCCAAACATTGGCTAGGCACTAGGTTCAATTACAAATCTGCATGATTGTCACATTTGATTAAAGCGCTTTCACATATGCTCTTCCATATGATTTTCATAATTGCCCTGCATAACCAGTACATTAGCATTTTAGAGTTGGTATTGTTAGGAGGTAAGAAATGAGGAAAAAGTTGTAAAAGAGAAGCAAGGCACAGTAGTTAACTAGGCATTAGCATAGCTAGAGAAGCAAGGCTGAGGTAATGATTTGATTATGGGCAAGTTTTTATAACTCAGTGTGGGGTTATTTAAATTTAATTTTCAATAAGAAACATGTAACAAAGAAACTGAATTTCCGGTGTTATTTGGTTTAAAACATTATCTTTTCTATAAAGAAATTAAAAGTTTCTGGGGAAATTGAAACACGTTGGCAGAAATGCAATTGGAACACAGTGATGGGATAATTTTAATAGTGGATGTCTTCAGTTCATTCAGGATGACCCCCAATACCTTGTAACTCTTCCTTGCTAGACAGATGGATGGCTAGGACGGCTGACTGCGGCACCTTCGTTCCTGGGTCACGCTGTAACTAATCTGGTAGCTTTGTTTAACTGGTTGAAGACCATCTGCTGACATGCTTTTTAAAATATTGTCATACTTTAAATTCATTCTTTGAGAGTTTCACACGTGTGTACAATGTGCTTTGATCATATCTATCCAATTTCCCTCTTCCAACTCCTCTAGAACTGGCTCCTATCAACATATTCTTTCTCCAGTTTCCATAGCTTCTTTGTTTTCTTAATTCCACTGAGTCCGTTTAGTATCATGCACATGGTAAGTGGGTATGGGGCTATTCACAGGCGCATAGCCACCCTACCAGTGGCCACACCCCTAAGAAACAACGATTCCCCCCCCCCCCTTCAGCAGCCATCAATTGCCAACTGGTTTTCAGCTGGGGGTAGGGACGCATGAACCCTTCCCCATCTATGCTGGAACTGACTTGACCTTGTGTAGGTCTTTTTCAAGTGACCTTGTGTGACTGCTGCGGGAGCTCCTTCCACTCCTTCAGCCAATAGCCATTGAGATATCAGCCCACTGGGGCGTGGTCTCTTTATCTTTAAAAAGCAGAGGCAGCTCTCTGCTCTCTCTCTTGCTCCAGCGACTAGACTCCTTTCCTGGAGGATGGTGTTCTGTAAGTTTTTCCCCCTCAAATAAATAACCCTTTAAATCCAAACTAGTGTGGGATTGTTTAGCGCTTTATATGACCATCAAGTCATGTAAGAAAGACAACATTTCCCAGCCCTCCTTCCCATCCTCTGGGTCTTGTGCTCTTCCCATCCCTTATATCCTTGTGTTCCCTGGGCCTTGGGTAGGGGTTTCTCTAAATGTCGCATCTAGGTCTGAGCACTCATAGTCTCTTAGTCTCAATACTTTGATCCAATTTGATTCTCTGCATTACCCCTGTCCACTCCAAAAAGAGGCTTCATTGACAGAGGTTGAGAAGAGTGCAGAATTTTGGGTAGAAGCATAAATATCTCGATAGTATGACAGCATGACCATTAGTAAAATAACAATAGTCGTTTACTACTAAGGCATATAACAGTCTCGTCTATGGGCTTTAACCTGGAAGGACTACCCTGCCAGGAATGAATTCTTTCCCATGGAACAGGCCTCAGATCCAATCTGAAAGCAGTTATTTCTCCCTCTAACACTTGTGCCACAATTGCCCCAGTGGGCATGTCTTGCCTGGCTGGTAAGCACGATAGCATGTAGGGTTCAAGGCTGAGTAAAACCACTTCTGGGCTAGCACTTAATCTCCAGTTTTACTTCAGATGCTTAGGCAAATCTTTCTCCTTCACCAAATCACATTCCAGTCATACTTCCTTGATATTACAGCTTTTAAAGTTAAATCTGAAAGCATTTTATTCAGGGATTACAAAATTACTGTGAGTAATGTGGTCATATGGTTTTCTCATTTTCTTTTTAGCTTTTTGTTTTTGTTTTTGGATGCAGGCAGGATCTGTTACACAGGCCAGCCTGCCCTAAAATACTCTGTCTAGACCCAGTTGCTCTCAGATTTGTGCTCTTAAACTTTGAAGCCCCAGACCTTATCTATCTGGGCTGCTAGGGTCCTTAGAAGTGCATTTAGAAGTGGAAAAATAATTAAAATGAACTTTATTGCGTTTTGATAAAAATAAAACTAAAGGCTTTTAATTCTGCTTGGACAAACCCTGCATTGGAGGCTGTGTCAGAATGTGGAGTGCGCTGTCTATGGTATTCTTTAGCATGTTGTGTGTACATTTAAGATACTATCAAAATCTTTTAATCGCTACCCTTATGTTATATGCTTTATTTGCCTTAGCCAGTGAAGTGTCACTTCAACAAAACCAAAAGAATTTTTAAAAAATCCACATGCTTATAAAGCAGAAAATAGCAAAACGTGGGAAAAAAGTCATCTTCGCAAGGAAAGGGCAGCAGAAACATATGGGCCCAAAGTGAACGAAAACAAGGTCTCTGCATAGACTCGAAACGGCGGCAGACAGTGTGCCGTAGGCCAGACAGAAGGCCCTCCAGGCCCCAGGCTGCGTTCTTACTTCTGCTCCTCTGAAGACTTTCTTTAATGCTGTTTGGTTATAACACTTGTTATACATCCTCTGCATCTTCAGATGCTGAGGCGTTCTGCAAGAGACTCCATCCAGGAAACCTAAAGGCCAGCCATATTTCATCATTTTTTAAGTCTCAGTGATTTCAAACCACCATCTGCACATGTCTGGAAGAACATTTTTATTTGGGTTATAATTTGATAACGTACAGACAGTCTAGTTGCCTTCAATCCTCTAATTTATCTGTTTCTTTTAAAAGTTCATAGAAATTATTTGCATCGTTTGATCCTTTAAAATCCCATTTTAGTCAACGAAATAGGACCTTATCCATTTTAGTTAGGATGAAGGTAATTTGCCACATAAATCCACAGAGAACATATATATTGAAAAAAATGACTATTTTTTTCATACTGGATTTTTATTAAGTAATTTTTAAAGGCATCTCCTACCCTGCTCCCTTAGTTTGGCTAAATGTTTGTGGTTTCTCTTTATCATTTCAAAGAACCAATTCTGGAGCTAGTGAGATGGTTCATTGGGTAGTGACACCTGCAGCCAAGTCTGAGGAACCGCAGTATGATTTCCTGTACCCACAGAACAGAAAAAGAGAACAGATTCTCAAAAACCGTCCTCTGACCTCCACACAGAGGCTGTGGCAGGCAAACATGTGCACGCGCATGCATTTGCTCCTGTGCTCGCACACATACAAACACAGGAACACAGACACACACAGGTACACAGACACAGGCACACAGACAGAAAGACACACAGACATAGGCACATGGACAGACAGACAGACATGCATACAGTAATACAATTTTAAAAAGAAACAATTTTCATGGTACAAGCCCTTTCACACTGTGAATGGTCACACTGTTAATGAGGACAAGAACCTGAGTACTAGATAGATTTCAGTATAGACAGTCTTAGACAGTTTTCCCCTAAACAACTGAAGCTATTGGACCTCTTGGGACAACTCTACTATGTTCCTTTAGCTGAGGGATAACAATTATAGACTTCTTTCTCTACCTTAATGATAGGCACCATGCCTAGCACTAGAAGGGGGTGGCAGAAATTGCATGGGTAGCTGCCTTCATTGCTGGCATCCTGATGCAATCATTCATGCCTGGGTATTCCTCTGGCCTAGAAACTAGGGGTCCATATTTCCATTTCATGAGGGTGACATCCCGTTCGTTTCAGCCCACAGCACTCTGCTCTCAGCAGTTTTGAGTCAGTTACTCTGCTGAGCCATGTTTGACTCATGAGAGACAGTTACCCACTGAGTCACCGCAGCAGAAAGTCCCTGCAGTCTTAGAGCCAATAATACGCAGCCGTTTCTAACTCCGGAGAGCAGTCTACACATGCGCAGTGGATCTCCAATCAAGGTGGCTCTGGGCTGCAACACAGTGTCTGTTGGGAAGGGACTTCCTTTTCCAATGTGAGGACACTGTGTGGATTTCTGGTTTCTTGTCTAGTTAGAGTGCAAGGCTTTTGTGCTTGTGAGACTTCCTGACTTGTTGTTATCCTTGTTGATAGAATTTGCTGGTATTCTCTCTTCACTTTTAATGAAATGGAGACTCCCCCTCCCAGCACCCCTGGTTGTGGAGCCAGGGTCATAGGTGTTAAGATATGTTTTTTTCCTCTTGCTATATTTTTATCTTTAGTTTCTAGACGTGACAAGTTTTAAGTTTTACTTCTTTTGAGTCTAATGCCCACTCACAATCACTCACTGCAGTATGCTTGCTACTCCGCTTTGAATGTTTGTGAGGAGCAGGTGCCTGACTGATGCCTCTGATGGATCATCATCTTGTTCTTCCAGAGCTTCTTTTCCTTTCTCAGCTGCTTTTATTTCCTCTCTTTCTTCCTGTGTGTTTGTGTGTTGTGTCATGAACACACATGAGTGTGCAGGCATGTGCCCTTGCACGTGCATATAGAGGCCAGAGCAAGTCTTGGAACGCTTTCTTCTGTTTTTGCCCGCATTGAGATAGCCTCTTACTGAAGTGGGAGCTCACCATTTTGTCTAGCTGGAGATCTTTTGGGATTTACCTTTCTCCATTCTCTGATGCCAAAGTTACAACATAAACAGCCATACCTAACTTTTCAATATGGGTACTGGGGACTCGTGTCTTCAGAACAAGTGTTCTTACCCAGGGAGCCAGTCCCCAGCTTTTTGATGTACTGTAAAACAAAACAAGCACATATGTGTGCACACACACATTTAGGAGATAATGCGTCATGAGATATCATACACATCTCATATTCCAAAAATCTTTCCCGGGCTTCTGTGGGCCCAGCATTCTCCCTCTGTTTCTCCTCCCCCTTGTAATCCACATAGTGACAGATGTTGTGTCCTCTGAGGAGAGAATAGAAACTTAGAGATTGACCCGAGAAAGACTAACAGCATCTTGGTCAGAAGTGATTTTAAGAACAAGATAGCACCATTTACATCAAAGCTACCAAAAACAGAGCACCCAAGTGTGAAAAGCCAGAAGAAATACTTAATCTGAACTGAAGACAAAGACTTAAGACATAGGGCCAGGGGGATGACTTGCTGTGTAAAGGTCTTTGCTTTACCCCCTCGCAACCTGGGTTCAATCCCCGGAACGAGTGGACAGGTGGAAGAAGAGAATGGACTCCACGAAGTTGCCCTCTGACCTCAACATGCAGACCATGGCAGGTGTGCTCCCATATCATGCTATCATACATTTGCACTGAAGCAGTAACAACAACAACAACAACAATAAATAAGCAAATAAAATTCAGGGAACAAATAAAATGAAAGGATTGTCTTATTTTCCTGATGTTTGTCCTAGAGCTCTAAGGCATGGGACGATTAATCTGCACAGACAGATATTTTAAACACACGTGATATCTGATGCTAGTCAGGAAGCAAACTCTGAGAGAGAAGGAAAGAAAGGGGAAGGAAGACTAACAAAACCAAACCTAAACTTTTCCTTGAGTCTTCAGAATAGAAGATGTTAAGTGTAGACAGTCACAGAGTAGCTCATAACTTTTTGCAAGGATATGATTATGACTGTTTTAAAATGTCTCTTCAAAAATTAATTTTTGTTCTCTCATGTACATCTTTTAGCCTGACCATTAACTTTCTTATTAAACCACAAGGACTAAAAAAGACATTCTCTCCTGTTTCCCTGCAGAAGTAGCTTTCAATTTAAGTCCCAGCACAGGGTGCTGTATGGAGATGGTTGAGAAATGTAAAGCTACCTTCTACATGAATCCCGTAAGAAAGAAAATCAGTAGTTAAAAGGGATGATGCATGGCCTAAGTCAGCACCAGGGAAAAGAGAAACTGCTGTTTGATCTCAGGAGTTCGCTACTGAATTGGGTTAGCATTTAATACGAACACAATATGAAATTTTATGTGAAGTCCCTCTGCTTTGACTGTCAGTTCAGGATGGGAAACCCTTCTGGATGAAGTCAAGGAATAGATAAACAATAGAGATGTCAATTTGACTGTCTTGTGATTCATCTTGTACAAGATCATGCATGGACAGAAATGAGCACTAATTCAAAGACTGGAATCCAAAGAGTTTAGAGCCACCCCAGGCTATGTGGTAATACCCCGTATGTGTTAGTGTTCCTGCATACTCAGCTCCCTTGGTTTCTAGTCCATGTTTGTGCCACAGAAGGAAAATCATTAACGAATAACTTTAAAGTACAAATTTTCAAGGTCAAATTCAAAAACAGAAGGTTGTTGATTGAACCTGCACTGAGTAATTGCTCCTTAGCAGTTTGCTAGATTATCCATCAAAATATTGACTAATTTTTTTTGTATGAATTACAAAATTCATTTTCTGTCTTTGTCTAATTAAGCTTAATGAGAGTGAAAACCCTTTTGGAGAGAGGAGATGGGGATATACTAAGTATGAACAGTCTACATTATTATAGTCTGTGGAGCCGAGGTGTCCCAAAGAGCTTGACCACAGCAGGAAGCAGAGACTCCTGAATGCGAATCTTTTCCTTGCCTCAGTGACTCTATGGGGGACCCCTCCTAAGGTCTCTTCTAAGTCCACCGTATTTAGAAATGTTTTCTTATATCCTGGGCTGGGTTTGGGTACCTGAGCATTTTTTGCAACTTAAGATGTATTCATGAATGACCCTCGGATCTAAAAAGTTCAATATAACAGAGTCCTTTTCCTGGAAATTTGAACTTGAGAAATGCCCTTGCTCTTTCCAGAAGAGCCACCAGACTTCACATTGGAGCCTTTACCATTTTGTTTCCAGGAGATACTTTGTGGCCAAATAACATGCTTCCCTTTGTTTTTACCCAGTTCTCATTTTTTTTTTCTGAAACCAAATCTATTTCCTCCTCCAATTAAACCCTGTGGCTTGAATTTGGTTATTCATTGTGAAGATCTGTGAGATGCTTTCCCGTGGGGAGTTCCCATGTGCTGTTCTCCCAGCCTTCTGGTTGCTCATGTGACTGCCCGGCATTTCCCAGGCAGAGCTCACTGTAAACCACGGGCTTTTCTCTGAGGCATAGAAATACCCCTGCCTCCCCTGCTCATAAAAATGTCATTCTGATTTTGTTGTTGAATTTTCAATTTTTAGTCAGTCTTGACTTTCATATTTCCCTAAATATGAATAACATGGAATTTTATCTGTTTTGTAGACTGTTGTAAGGGCTCCAGAACTTCTTCTTTCCTTTTTCATTTGTCTAGCTATAGCAATCAGACAATTCTTGAAAAGCCATCCTTTCTCACCTCTCCAATGCTTAAGGTTTTAATTTTTCCTTTACTTTCTGTTTTGACTTCACAAACATGCTTAAATATTCAAAGCTGTGGGTGTGGGAAGTTCTTCTGTACATGTTTTGCTTTTATTGGTTAATGAATGAAGAAGCTGCTTGGACCTATGACTGGGCAGAATAGAGATAAGTGGGAAAACGAAACTGAATGCTAGGAGAAAGAAGGTGAAGTTGGTGGGATGTCATGTAGCTGCTGGAGGAGACAAACACCAGATGGAACCTTAACTGGTAGGCCACAACAACATGGTGATGCACAGATTAATACAAATGGGTTAATTTTAGATATAAGATCTAGCTAGCAATACACTTAAGCTGTTGTCCAAACAATATTGCAAATAATATAGTTTCTGTGTGGTTATTTTGGGTCTGAGTGACTAAAAAAGGATGAGTGGCCTCCAGTAACAGATTGGCACCAGTGTGATTGACTACAGTCACATAAAACTCGAGTAAGTTAGGAAAGGAATTCTAGACACAGAAAAATAGAGTGAAGCACAGCTTCTTGGTAGCCTTCTTTTTTTTTTTTTCAGATGGGCTTTGTTTGCTGGTGGCTAGTAGAGGTGCCGCAGCTCCTTTAAGAAAAGGCTTTCTGACTCAGCATAAGAAATGGCAGCTTCCTGGTTTGTGCTGCCAGCACAAACTCTGGCTCTTTCAGGAGGCTAAGCACTTTTATGGGGTTTGTGAGCAGCATGCTACTAGTTGCTTAATGGTGACATAGACCCCTGTGATCCTGGAGCTGGGTAACTCTCACAGGCAGCAAACATACCTGCACTATATTGGACTGGTGGAGCCAATCGGCAGAACTGTTGGTCCTAGCCATGCCCACTTAGCATTTAAAAATAAAGCATTCCTGGTCAGAAAATAATTACAGGTATGCAATAAAGACAGATTTAGACAGAAATAAACCTCTGAAAGAGTCCTAGTGTTTGATAAATGTACATATGCTTGGGAGAGAGAAGAAAAAGACTATAAACAGTTATAAAAAGAAATGAATAATTTAAAAAATGAAACAAAGTCTTTAAAGAGACAGAGTACAGATGGTTATAAATTAAAGAAGTAAAGAAAAACAAGCCACATAAAGATGAAATATACACAGAAAGCCTGGATTATGTATATTATTGTGTTTTCTTTCAATTTTTGACTACAGAGAAGTATTTGATTATGGGGGCTGCTAAACTAAACCAACATATATACTTTAAAAAGTATCTTGACTTCAAAATTTGGGTCTCAGGATATGTTGCTTTGGAAGAGATGTTATGCTTTTGTTCCCACAGAGGATGAGAACCTGTGGATTCCTTCTAGGCTAATATGGTTTGATGGACAAAGATTCCCTGAAAGTCTCCATAAACCCCTTAAAATACCTCACCCAACATAAAACAGGAAGCAGTTTGGAGAGACCAACAACCAAATTCTCAAATAATGCTTATCAATGTTTGTTTACATTTAAAGGGGGATATTATATAGAGATGAATACTTTGTATTGGTATGGATCTTGCTTTATTGATACGAATTTGAGGTCAATTTTGCAATCTCTCTCTTTATACACACATACATATGTGTGTATGTATTTCTGCTCTTGATTAAGGTATTGTGTTTGTGCAGCCATTTAAAAATGTAATGTATAATTAAGAAATATAGGTTAATAGGTAATCATCTATAATAATCAAGTTTGTAGTCATATTAGTTAGGTTTTCTAGATATATAGAGATATATTTTAGTTAGATAGGTATTCTTCAGATCTTTCAAAGACTACAGAACATGGCATCTAAAATATTTAAAAATTTAGAGCTTTTCATGACAATGAGACACATCTGCTTCTGGAAGTATCAATTACTTCAAGAGGAAGATAGGCATCATAGAGGCTCCTCATGGAGTTTGGTAACCATTTGAGAAGAAATTGCTCTTACCTAAGCTGCTTGTTGATATGTTGGGTGAACTGGACATGAAGGACCCACAAAGAAATCACTGCCTAAAGGTGAGACAATCCTTTGGGGTCCCAACTTCATGACAGAGTCTGCCAGACATTCTGCTGGACACAGAAAAAAAGTGAATGATAAACTGCCAATACAGGTGGAACTTTCTTTAAATTTCCTGATACTTGGAAAAGTCTACCAGATACCATGGGCCTGTAGGCTAAAGATGGGTACCCCAATGTTAAGGAAGAACATTGGGTGACTATCCAGGCTGCAAGATGTCTCTGTCAATTCTAGAATTTTGGAAATTGCTTACAATGTACTTCCTGTTTACTTAGGTAATATTATATCCTCCTGGAGTCTTTGATGGAATTGAAGAATAGTTATAATTATAGTTTGTAATTATGATAAAAGATAAAGTAGATATAAATATTATAACTATAATTCTTGCTTGATAACTGTCTTGTTGTATGCAATTTTCTTTTGTCAAAGTTAAAACCTTCCTTTTTATTTGAAAAGAAAAGGGGAAATGATTTGGGAGGTCCTTCTGTCTATGTGTTGCTTTTATTGGTTAATGAATAAAGCTGTTTTGGCCAATAGTTTAGTAGAATAGAATAAGGCAAGAATTCCAAGCAGATAGAGGAGGAGAGACTAGGTGGAATCAGAGAGAAAACATGGAGCCACCACAGGAGAGAGATGCAAGACAGAACTTCACCGGTAGGCCACAACCATGTGGTATTACACAGATTAATAGAAATGGATTAATTTAAGATATAAGAGCTTCCTAGCAATACACTTAAGCCATTGGCCAAACAGTATTGCAAATAATATAATTTCTGTGTTATTATTTTGGGTCTGGGCAACCAGGAATGAATGAGTGGCCTCTGGCAACAGAACAGTTTTTGGATCAATCATTCTTCTGTTGGTATAGCACAGAAGTAGCCATAATATATATGGATACAATTGCATTCAATAAATGACTTTGTAAATATTTATTTACAAAAACATGTGGCAAACAGGATACATAAAAAGCCTCCTACCATCTGAGTCTTACTGAGCTTTACAACTTTACATTTTGGACCTAGCCCCGCCCCAAATCTGACATCAATTTCTCTCTAGTCTATATTCTATTAGGTACTTTATACTCACTACTCTATATTCTGTCCTCCTGGACAAGGGATGACTTGCTATTTTTAAATACATTTCCATAAAGTAGTAAATCCACATAACTTTATTAATCTATGTTGTCTTACTTTTTGTTAAAATTATCATGAAGATTTACTGGTGAGTGCATGATAAAAAAATGAATGATTAAAACAATTAAATACAGCTATAGTGAGTAGGTCAACTCCATAGTCATGGCTACTTGGAATACTGAAGTTGAAGGTTCATTTGCTTATAGGAGTTAGAGACAAGCCTAGGCCACATAGTGAGATCCTGTCTAAAAATAGCAATCCCTCCCTCATTTAAGCATTCAAAGATTATGATATTGGCAATACTATGAGACAGGTTGGAAGCAGTCAAAGGACTACATTGTCTTAAGTTTTTATTTCATATTTTTTTTTGAAAATGTCACATATCAATATTGGATCTACATCATCCCTGTCCCTCCCTGTCTGCCTCCAACTCCACCATGACACCCATGATCTCTTCCTTAATTAATATTGTTACACACACATATGTATGTATGTGTGTACCTATTTATATAACTCAATCCATTTAGCTTTGCATGTATGTACATATGTTTATCTTTGACTACTTGGGATTGGACAATGAACATAGGAGGTTGTCTGTGAACACTCACTGTTGCTCTCCATCTAGTGGTGGGACCATGTTGGACTTCCCCTGTCCACATTTGCATGTTCATTAATGTCACTGTGCAGACCTTGGGAATCTTTAGATGTAAGCACAGCTCTTACCCCTCATTAAAGAATCTTCTTTATGCATCATATGGAGACTGTTATAGAGCTCCCCTGACTGTGTGGTGCCCAACCCCCACTGATATACATCCCATGCATTCCCTACACAGGAGGCTCAGGAAAAATCACCAAAGAGAGGGTGAGAAGACTTTAAGACCAAGAAGATCAGGACATCTGCTGTGAAATGGTGTCTGCTATATATGTCATGGAAGCTGCACCCATGAGCTCTCAACAATAAGGACTTTAAAAAAATATATGCATATGCTCGCTCTTTTGCTAGTCCTAACCAGTGATGCCATCTTATCCTCACTTCATCCTCAAGGAGAAACTGCTGCTCTTTTTCATCCCTTCATATGTGCCAATCTTAAAACCACTTTCCCAGTTTTAAATATGGATATTAACCCTGATCCTCCCTATGCCTTGAGCTGTGAATACATTCTCCTTCATTGTAATCCTACCAGACTCTATTACACCATTTTCTTCTTGGTCTAGCAACTTTTTATGGAGATTAGCTTGGTAAAAGCACTATCTAACGAGGGTGTCTGTCTTAATAGACTTTTTATGTTCCTAACAGCACAGATTAGTTTACTAAGAGTAGGAATTAAGTGATTGATTAATACATTAAAAATCATAAAAATTATAAAATGGTGTTTCCTTTATTTGATGAGGAAGTGTTTATTCTGTGTGAGTATCAGGGCAAAGGTAGATCTCTGCTGTACTGTTTTTTAACAACGTCTTCATTCATGAGTGGTTTAGTGTTCCTGAATTTGCACTGAGGGTTTTTGTTAGCCAACTTAACTACATATGAAACCTATTGGCCATTTGGGGATTGACAACTTTCCTACTGCTCCTTCAAACAACTTCCCAGGGAAACTGGGATATCGAATCTACATGCCATATGTGCTGTTAACATAAAGTTGGATATGCGTTAATCAAGTGGTTTCCATGAGAAACATGAGGCCTCCAAACCAGGAGAAAAAAAAATCTCTTTAATTGTGCTTCTCACAGTAGTCAACTCCAAAAAACAAAATCACATTTCAAACTTCTCATTTTAAAAAAAGCAGTTAACTATCCAAAGCTGAAATATCTTGGAACGGCAACACTGTGGCTGTTAAAAATGTTAAATAAACAAGTTAGAAACAAGTAAAAGGAGGTTTTATGTCTTTCATGTGCCTCCAAAGCCCTGAGTTAGTGCCTAGCCCCACCAAGAGCTTGTATGTCTACAGTGTGTAAAAACAGTGTAGAAAGGGATATAAGTGCCCCTCCCCAGTGGGAACATGTACACATAACCATGAAATCCCTTAGCTTGATGCATTGCTAAGATCATCTTTATTTAGCTACTGCTCCCAGACTAACCTGTTCTTATGATTTGTTTCTTTGGAGGAAACTTCTGGATAAGGAGAAAACAGTATTGGATATTGTTAATCTTGAATACTTCAAAGCTACTTGGCTAAAACCTAGAAATGTTTATAAAATATCAGTCATCACAGTTTACCTTAAAACTTCGTTACTATCAAAATTAGCTTCATAATATTTTTTCAAACTTTTGCATTACCATAGGATGAAATAAATATTGGTATTATCATTTAAATATTAAGTTATCATTTATTATAACTTCATGGAAGTAGCAATAAATATAATTATGTAATTTGTTGAATTTGGGAGTGGCAGATTGAAAGATTGTTTTTTTTCTTTTATTTATCACTTCTAGCTGTTTTTGATTCTTTTTAGAACTGATTTTTTCTGTAACCAGTCATTTCATTTTGAATCTTGTTGTCTAAATTGCCTACTTCTATGTTGAGTGTTAAGGTAGCAAAAAAGATGTTTAATTGCTGGAAAAAATTCTCAAAAATTGTATTACTCCTCTTTCCTTTCTTTTTCTCCATACTTTCTTCTTCTGTTTCCCTTTAAAATCAAACTTTGCTTTTCTTTCAAGGTGTATGGATTTAAAAGGAGAGGAAGACTATCTTATAAATGGAATGGGTAATTAAAAATTCACAATTCTTTATGTCTGAGCTGGTGAGTTTTGTCTACTTGACACAAATCTATACGTATGTGAGAAGAGGGAATCTCAGCTGAGAACTCTGAGAGTTTGGGCAGCTTTGCCTTAATTGTCAATTGATGTAGAAGGGCCCCAGCCCACTGTGGGTGGTGCTATCCTTGGGCAAGTATTTCTGGGTTACTTAAGAAAGCAAGCTGAGTGTAAATAGAGGTTTCTCTGTACTACCCTGTCCTTCAGCCCCTTCTAAATAATCACTGTGAGGTTAAACATTAATTACAAACTGTTAGGCCTATAGTTCAGGCTTACTTCTAACTAGCTCTTACATTTAAATTAAACCATTTCTGTTAACCTATGTATTGCCTCATGGCTGTGACTTTTGGCAGTCTGTTGACTTTTTTCCCTTGGGGGGCTATCTTATGTCTCTCTCTACTCTGCCCTTCTTTCTCTCTGAATTCAGTTTGTCTTTTCTGCCTAGTTATATTCTGCCTTGTTATAGGCCAAAGTAGTTTCTATTATCAACCAATGAGAGCAGCAACATAGATTCATAGCATATAGAAGGGTTATTCCGCAGAAGCTGAGTGCGTCTGCCTCAGTTCCTGTCTCCAGGTTGCTTTCTTGAGTTTTTGCTGTGACTTGTCTTGATGGTGAACTATAGCCTACAAGTAAAATACATGCCTTCATCCCTGTGTTGCTTTTAGTCATGGTGTTTATCACAACAGAGAATCAAAACTAGAACAATCTCTTATTTTTCATATTTTTTTTTGTAGTAGAAATGGCAACAAGAGTGAGTAACTTAAGCTTTATAGAGATGATGGAAGGGGTGACTTGTCTCTATCTTTTATGACTTAAGCTCCTCTAGCCACATGCAATGAAAAGAAATGTATTAATTGTGCTAAGTAATTTTCAGGGTCCTATGGATTGCTGAAAAACAGCTCCTCAGAGCACATGCCAGTAAGCCCAACAACCAGAGTGTAGTGCTTTGCATTGTTATACCATGGCTTGGTCTAGAAGGGAAGACACTGTGCCCTAATTCTTCTCCTGGGAAATTCAACTCTGGTTTAGAGTCTAGCATAAGTAACATGGTTTCACTTGAAACCAGAAGGAAACCGTCCAGTGGAGGATCTTTGGAGTGGCCATTTTCAGTTTTTCTGGTGTCCAGATGCATGGATGCTTATACTGACATTTCATTTGTATTTTAATAAAGTTTGCCTGAAGATCAGAAAGGTAAAACAACCACACTGGACAACCTTACAGACTAGGCAGCAATGACACACATCTTTAATCCCAGTAACCACACTATCTTGCCATGGAAACCAAGTAGGAGTGGTGCACACCCTTAATCCCGGAACTAGAGAGGAATATAAAATGGGAGGAGACAGCTCTCAGTCTCGGTCTCATTCTGAGATTCCTGGAGGCAGGATCGCCATTTCAGACTGAGGTAAAAGATGAGAGACAGTAACTGACTGTTTTGCTTTTCCGACCTTTAAGTTAAACCTACCTCACTATCTGTCTCTGAGTTTTTATTAATTGTGCTTCAGGTGTTGAACGCATCAGTCTTCAGTGCCTGCCTTGTCAATCATGATTTATTTTCTGTTTTTTGTTTTGTTTTGTTTTGTTTTAAAGATCACCATTTGGATACTGATGAAGAAGAAAGTGACTAGATTTTAAAACTGGATTACCCCAAGCTGCATTGAGGACTCATGAGAATAACCATACTACATAGAGAGACGTAAAGGAGATACTCGTATGAACTGAAGCAGTTACATGAGAGTTCATGAAGAAAATATTGGCTCACTAATATTTCTCTGGTAGAATTTGAATACTGAAAAAGAATTTGAACTTCTATAATAAAACAACTCAGTAATTTTTTGAGGTACCAAGGATTGAACCTAGGATCTATTATGTGAGGATTCTACCCCTGAGCTATATTTCCAACCATTGGTTCGTTAGTTAGTTCATTATTTAAAGCATCTCACTCTGTCACTTAGGTTGGCCTTGAATTCACTCTGTGACATGAGCAGATCTGAATTCACTTCAACCACTTGAATTATCGATATTATATATATATATATATATATATATATATATATATATATATATATATATAGTGTGTGTGTGTGTGTGTGTGTGTGTGTATGTATGTATGTATGTAAGTATCACCAGGCCTGGTGTCTCAGTTATTTTATTTTTCTATTGCTGTGTCAAAATACCATAATCAAGAAAACTTATTAAAAAATTTCAATTGGTTGGCTTCCTTACAGTTTCAGAGCTTTGGCCTGTTATCATCATGGCAGGGGACATGGCAGCAGGGAGTATGGCAACCAGCAGGTGCATTGAGAACTGCATCCTGATATATTGGGGGGTGTTGCTATGGGTTTTTGAAGCCTCTAGCATCACATCTCCTCCAACAAAGCCACATCTACTTTAACAGGGACACACTTCCTTGTCATTCTAATTCTTCTCAGAAAGTGCCACTCCCTAGTGATCAAGCATTCAAATGTGTGAACCTTAAGGGGGTCATTCTTATTCAAACCATCATATTTCATTCCCTGGTTCCCATAGGCTTGTAGCCAGATCATAAAGCAAAATGCATGTAGTCCAATTTCAAAAGTCCCCAAGGTCTTTCAGTCTGTGAACTATTTAAAGTCCAGATTTCAAAGTTTCTTTGAGACTCCAGGCAATCTCTTAAGTATAAGCACCTCTCCATAAAATCCAAAAACAAATTATATCCTGCCAACATACAGTGATACAGAATACACATAGCCATCCCTCATGGGAGGAAAGGGGCCTAGTGAGGAAATACTTGACCCAAGCAAGACTGAAAGTCAGCAGGTCCTGTCTTTCATTCTATAACTACATGTATGGTGTCAAAGGGCTTAGACACTCAGCTTTGATGACTATAGCAGACTTCTCTCTCTTCGTCTGGCTCCTACTGCATTCAGCTTTCGGTAAGCATCTTATATCTCTGGAACTTCCAGCATCTTGGGGTCCTTTAGCATGTTCAGGCCTTACATTCACAGTTTCACACAATGGCCTCTCTGGGCCACCATTCAGGGGCTTTTCTGCCTTTAGTGACTTTCCTTAACCTCAGAGGAAAATTCCACAGCTCTTGACTCTTTATAACTCTAAAGCCATAATCATGTAGCTGAAACTGCTAAGTTCTGCTGCTTTCTTGGTTTGGAACACAGCTCCCTCCTTAAATGACATTTGCACAGGCTTTGTTTTGTTGATGTTTTTAGGGGAAGGAAATGAATTGGGGTGTTTTTCCTTTCACAAATTACAGGATCAGCTGGGTGGGGTCTTGCTCTGGGGACCCACACCTTTTATTCCATTGCTTCTTATTTTTTTCAGTATAAATCATTGCTTCAACCTTTCTGGTGGTCTTTTTTTTTGCCTCAAACTTTGCATTTTTCATTAACACAGTCAAGACTAGGGTGTCTTTTTTTTAAAATTCTTTTTTTGTTTGGTTAGTTTTTACTTTATTTATTTTTTCTTTTTCTTTTTTGTCTTTTTAAAAATTCTGCTTACCTCCCTTCCTCCCCCTCCCCTTATGTCCTCTCCCATGATCCCCACGCTCCCAATTTACAAAGGAGAGCTTGTCTTTTTCTACCTACCATGAACATTAGATCCATGTATGTCTCTCTTAGGATCCTATTTGTTGTCTAGGTTCTCTGGGATTATGAATTATAGGCTGTTTTTAATTTACTTTATGTCTAGAAGCCACTTATGAGTGGGTATATATTATATTTGCCTTTCTGGATCTGGGTTACTTCATTCAATATATTTCATGGATGCATCTATTTGCCCACAAATTTCAAGATGTCATTAATATTTTTTTCCACTGTGTAGTACACCATTGTGTAAATATACAACTGTTGTAAGAAGGCCACTAGTTTGTTCCCAGTGGCTTAGTCCTGAAATAATCACACAGAAACTGTATTAATTAAATCACTGCTTGGCCCATTAGCTCTAGCTTCTTATTGGCTAACTCTTACATATTAATTTAACCCATTTCTATTAATCTGTATATGGCCATGTGGCTGTAGCTTATCGGTTAAAGTTCTGGTGTCTGTCTCTCGTGGGGCTATATGGCATTTCTCTGATTCTGCCGTTCTTTCTCCCAGGATTCAGTTTAGTTTTCCCTGCCTTGCTCTATTCTTTTGCCCTATCAGGGCCAAGCCTGTTTTTTTTTTTTTTTCCTTTTTTTTTACTAATTAACCTATCATATTCATAGCATACAAAGGGGAATCCCACATCATACCAGATCTTCTTTATTCGTTCTTTGGTCAAGGGGCATTTATGTTGTTTCCAGGTTTTGGCTATGACAAATAATGCTGCTATGAACATAGTTGAACAGGTGTCCTTGTGGTGTGATTGAACATCCATTGAATAGCCAAAATTATCCTATACAAAAAAAAGGAACTTCTGGAGGCATCAAAATCTCTGACTTCAAACTCTATTATAGAGCTATAGTAATGCAAACAGCTTAGTATTGGCATAAAAACAGAGAGGTTGACCAATGGAATCTAACCCAAAGACCCCGATATTAATCCACACACTTATGAACACCTGATTTTTGACAAAGTAGCTAAAAATATACAAAATAGCTAAAAAAGAAAGCATCTCCAACAAATGGTGCTGGCATAACTGGATGTCAACATACAGAAGAATGAAAATAGATTCATATATATCCCCATGCACAAAACTCAAGTTCAAGTGGCTTAAAGACCTCAATATAAATCTTACCATACTGAACGCCATAGAAGAGAAAGTGGGAAGTATGTAATGATTATTCTTGTCCCTTAAAGAGACAAGCCACACCCACTCCCTCCCCCCTTCTGCCGAGGCAAGCTGATCTTCAGCTTCTAGTCTGAGCCCCCCTCCTTTTCTATCTCTCTCCCAGAGAGGTAGCTGCTGCTGTGGCTCCTCTCCTCCCCCTTCTGTTTCTCTCTCTCTCTCTCTCTCTCTCTCTCTCTCTCTCTCTCTCTCTCTCCCTTTCTCTCTGCTGTTTTCCCTTCTCCCCTTTCCCCTCCATAACCCACTAAATAAATTAACAACCTCACTCTGTATGGCATGTCTATCCATCTGTCTCTCTCCCACCACTTGGCTCTTTGCCTGGGACCAGCTGCCTTTGGAGACCTGTGGCATGATCTTGTGATGCGTCCATCTGTCTCTCTCTCCTTGTGGGTCTGGCTGCCACATTGAGGTCTCTCACCAACCATGTTGCTCCCTGCCTGGGACCAGCTACCTTCCGAGACCTGCAGTGTGGTCTCATGGCATGCTGATCTGTCTGTCTCTCCTTGAGGGACTGGCTGCCCCTCATGGCCCGCTGCAGCCACTTGGGGAACTGCGCCATCCCTACCTGGGACTGGCTGCTCTTGGGCCCCTCTGCCTGCTGCCTGCCACTGTTCAGGGACCTATGGCATGATCTCAGGACCTGCTGCCTGCTGCAGTCACTTGGGGATCTGCAGCATTTTTTTTAAACCATAACAATGGTGCTCTGTGACTCAGTCAGGCTCTCCACACTCCCTCAGGCCCATGGGTACGCTGAGGATGCATAGAACCCTGGGCCTGGGAACCAGGTTTATTTACAACAGTTTTCCATACCTTTAGCCTGAGGGAAATTTCTATGCACACCACCAGCTTAAGTTGGTGACTTTCCCCATTTTGGTCAGCTTAACCATTTCTCTAAACCAGAGGAATTAACCGTTGAGCTCCCAGGAATCTTCTGTTGTTCCTAGAAATGGGGGGACAGCTCCCAGCCACAGTCTTTAAGGCTATGGTTGAGCCCTTCACTGACATTCCTCTCTGGATTGCTTCCCTTAGCTGAAAACATAACCAGACAACCCGGGGTCAGTCCTCCCATGCTAACACTGCACATGCTGTGTGGTGCATTTGACTAGAGGCCCAGGGTCCCTCAAATTTTTCTTTCTTCTTTTTTCTTTTTTTCCCCCACCATGAAAGACTGCTCAGAGCAGCCTCTGGCCTCTCTGGCTTCTGAGTCACACTGACTGGAACCAGTCAGACTTTAGTACACTGCGTGTAGGGAGAGGATTCTCTCCTACAAGCCCTGCAGTGTTTGCTGCTGATCCATACCCTGCCTATATAGGGAAGACGTTACCCTATAGGTCTTGTGGTCTCGCCATTTTCACAGTTTCAGCTATGAGTAGCAAGCCATCCACGTCTGTCACGTCTGTCAATCCAGCCTCCCCTGGGATGGATGCCTTTTAGAGGCCCTAAAATCCCTGGCCTTAATGCCCTACGTCTTCAGCTCCTACCCTCACTCTGCCAGTGTCCCACCACCTCCACTTTTATGGGAGCTTTCTAACTAAAGTCTCATGGCCCACTGCTCATTGCAATCACTCAGGGATCCACAGCATTTTATCTTTACCATTACGAAGTAGCCTTCAATGCATGGGAACAGAAGACCACTTTCTAACTATAATCCCAGTAGCACAGACACTGAGAGCAACAATAAATAAGTGGGACCTTCTGAAATTTAGAACCTTTTGTAAAGCGAAGGACACGGTTAGTGTTCTTGTCTGCCTACGCTGCCCACTTCCACCCCCTGGTTGGCTACCCTTTCTTGAATTCTTCACTCGTGCCCCCTCATGTTCAAGTTGATAGGCTCCTTTTCATTTATTATTATTGTTAGATGCATATTGTGTTGTATGCATACATCAACACACATATGTGTATATATTTATACAACCTGCTGAATCCATCTTATTTTTTGAGAGAAGTGTACTGAACCTCTAGCACACTGACTGACCTGCTAGCTCAGGTACCCTGCTTCTTCTTTCCAGCACTGAGATTACAAGTGTGTGCTATTGCACTTGTGTTTTATGTGTAAGTGGGTGATCAAATTCAGGTCCTCACACTTTATTGGTTGAGGCATTTCCCCAGTCCCATAACTTAGTTTTGTATCCTTGCTACTGATGTTAACTTTGATACATATAAAGGTTCAGAGGTACATTTGCATTCAAAGCAGTAGATAAGTGGTGGAACAAACTGTGCCACGTTCACAGCATATACTATTACTCAGCAACGGTAGAACTAGTCAATGATTGAAACATGGAAGAGTGTGGCTCCATCTCAACCAATGTATGCTAAACTTCTTTAAAACTTATTCAAAAATAGTTACACTCTGTCCTAGTTAGAGTTATGGTTGTTATGATAAAACATCATGGCAAAAGTAACTAGGTGATTTTCAGAAATGGGACCTTTGGAAGGTGACTGGGCCATGGCGATTTTCCCCTCCTGAGAGAGCTCAGCACCCTTTACATTGTAGACAATGATTTCAATACTTTAAACCCTTCTGCCTTCCTCCAAGTAGATGTTGCAAAAGAGGTCAAACTTGAAGTACAAACTTTTCTTAGACCCTGAATTTGCGGTCCTGATCCTGCTTCACAAGGTTGGAATTTTTCCAAACTCCAAAACAGGCTTTCTCACACCAAGGTCTTCCTCATCTTCTGAGGCTCAGACACTTCAGTGCTCTCCTTCACTCCATGGCAACTTCATTTGCAAGCCTATTTTTTGATTCATGAAGAGACACCACTGTCTTAGGTGAATATCTTCTTCACCATTCACAGGTTCCAATACCAATGCCACACCACCTCTCTGAACACTGGGGGCATCCTTCTTACTCCACTCAATCTCAGTCAGCCTGCTCTGCGCTGCTGCTCCATAGCCGTTTGGTTGGCCTTGCCCAGTGACTTTTGGCTGAATTATTCAGTAAAGGAATGGAAGATAAGTAAAGGAGAGAGAGCGTTGATACACAGAATGTGCATCAGAAAAAATGGACATAAAATGAGGTAAGACTGGAAAATGTAATCTTGCCTGTGAGGGAAGCAGGAAGTTGTGGAGAGTCATAAATTGTTTGGAAATGAGATTCCATTGACTGTAAGTTCCTGTGTAATTTTCGCAATCCATTTTATGTTTGAGAAATGATATAGGAGACACAGAGAGATTTAATACTATTAGAATAACTCCATTGAAAAATGAGCAGCTGATCTGGAGTAGGGCCACTACAGTAAGAACAGTAGAAAGTTAATACTCATTTGATCTTATTATCTCATACTCATTCCTCATATTATGTTCCACCATGTCCATCTAACCCTGAGCTGGTTTGTGAAGGCCCAAAGTCACACAGAAGATGACTGTTATTCAAGTAGATTCAGGGCTTTAACTTGTTGTGATGGTCTGGATGCTGCAGTTATAGATATGGTTGCAACTGCACCATCTGGATTTGTTCTTCAGGAATGGGACAGTCTCCTCGCTCTCAGAAACTGCCAGTGACAGCTCACAGCTGAGTTCCTCCTAACTGTGCCTCGTCAAAGGATGCTGAGGGACAGTCCACATTTGATGACTTTTCTATAAAGGAACACAAAACCCAGACTTTCCCCTCTCTCCTCAATTCAGAACAAGTGATGGTAACCTCCTTCAGCCAATGGCCTTTGAGAGGCTGGACCAGGTTGGGCGTGGCCTTGGGTAACAAAAAGTCTGTGCAGTCTGCTTGCTCTCTCTCTTCTCTCACACCTGGATGCTGGATTCCATTTCTGTTTCCTGTTCATATAGAAGACTGTGATCTGTGAGTCCCCCCCTTTAAATAAAGAACCCCTTATTATACCCAATTCAGAGCTAGTGTGGGATAACTTTTTTTTGCGTTCTCCTTCAAACAAGTATGAATGACCATTTCAAATCCAGAGCTACCTTTAAAGATTGCTGAGGCTTCCTTTGTTTTTGTGTTTATGGCCTGCTTGAGACCATGCCTGCCTCCTTCTCATAGGTTCTGCTCCTGAGAGGATTCCCCAATTTACCTCTGATGTGGGATTCCCCTCTGTATGTTGTGAATACCATTGGTTAATAAAGAATCTGTTTTGGGCCTATTGCAGCATAGAATAGGGCAAGGCAGGAATTCCAAGCACATAGGAAAGAGCATGCAGAGTCAAGGAGAAGTCATGTAGCCGCCACAGGAGATAGACACAACCATGTGGTGATACACAGATAAATAGAAATGGGTCAATTTAAGATATAAGAGCTAGCCAATAAGACCTGTGAGCTAATAGGCCAAGCAGTATTGTAATAGTACAGTTTCTGTGTGATTATTTGGGAGAAGGAACAGGCAGCCTCCGACTACATCCCTCCTACATGCAGTCTTGGTTTCATGTTTCTTTCTAGGAACTTAGGTGTTGTCCTTTTTTTTTTTTAATTGCCAAACTATGCAGTCGTCAGTTTTGTTTTATTTATTTTTAAAGAAAACAATCTTTTTTTCATTATACATACCAATCCAAGTTCCCACTCCCTCCCCTCTTCCCATTCCCTTCACATACACTCCTACCCCACCTCTCCATCCAGTCCTCAAAGAGGTTAAGCCACATTGCTTTGGGGAAGGTCCAAGGCCCTCCCTATTTTATCCAGGCTGAGCAACATATCCCTCCAAAGAGAATAGGTTCCCAAAAAGCCCATACAAGCAGTAAGGATAAATCCTGGTGCCACTGCCAGTTGACCCCTCAGTCTGCCCCAGTCATACAACTGTCAGCCACATTCAGAGAGACTAGTTTGGTCCTGTGCTTGTTCCTTCCCAATCTGGCTGGTGTTCATGAGCTTCCATAAGCTCAGGTTAACTATTTCAGTGGGTGTCTCCATCATGATCTTGATTTTATTTGTGTTCATATTCTAACTTCTCCCACTCTTAACTGGACTTTGGAAGCTTAGTCCAGTGCTCCGATGCAGCTGAAAACACTGTCCTGAGTGAGGTAACCCAGACCCAAAAAGATGAATATGGTATGTCCTCACTCATAAGTGGATACTAGCTATAAACAAATAATATTGAGCTTATAACACATGATCCTGGAGAAGCTAAGTAACAAGATAAACCCTAAGATAAACATACATAGATCCACTTGGAAAATCGAAATAGACAAGATCGTCTGATAAAATTGGGAACATTGGGTTGGGGGGAAAAGGGAGGGTCAAAGGGGAAGAGGAGAGGAGAAGGGGAGGGGCGAGGAGAACTTGAGGGATGGTATAGTTGAGATGGAGGAAGGACAGAGATGAGATCAAGGAAAGAGATATCTTGATTGAGAGAGCCATCATGGGGTTAGCAAGAAACCTACTCTGGAGAAATTCCCAGGAATTCACCAGGATGACCTCAGCTAAGACCCTAAGCAATAGAGGAGGGTGCCCAAATTTGCCTTGCCCTGTAGTCAGACTGATGAATATCATAAATATCGCCATAGAACCTTCATCCAGCAACTGGTGGAAACAGAGGCAGAGGAACCTGGGTTTTAAGCATCTATTTTCAAATGTTGAGAATCCTCTTCTAATACACCTTAAATGCTTTGTTGTCAGACACACAGAACTTTCAGGTAAGGACAACTCCCAACACTGCTCTCAGGAACTAGTTCAGACATAGGGGGAATTTAGTTCTTTTATGACCATGCCCGGTAAAAGCTGAAATAGGCTTTGTCACCTGTAGGTAGCAAAGATTTATCTTCCTCCTCTGAATCACTTTAGATACTATATAATGAATCACTTCCCATGTGACGTGTATATGAATCACTTCTAGTACTAGACATCGAAGAGAGTCATGTCTATCATTATTGATGTCAGGCAAAGAAGCCTACTTCTAAGTGATATAGACTTTGAATTTTTAGACCTAAAAAGTGTTTGAAAATGGTTTCCATTATTGTTACTTATTTTCTTGTTATCTTATTATTTTTTGGTGAAAGGAAAACAGAAACAAATTAAATTTTTATGCACATTTCTTGAGATCAGAGTATGTAGTATTTTATTTTTACATTATGTATACATATTGGTTTTGTGTGTGGTTTACATGCATGTGCAGGTTGATCACAGGTGCCAGAAGAGGACCTTGGATACCTTGCAGCTGAGCTGCTGGAAGTTGTGGGCCTCCTTATCTAGGTGCTGGGAACTGAAATCCAGTCCTCTGCAAGTGGAGTCTCTGCTCTTCACCACTGATCCATCTCTTAAGTATCAATAAACATCGGTTACCAGAGATCAGTTCATAAATAATTACATAAGGTGAAACATGAGTCCATAGTGGATCTGTAGGCAGTAGAAATGACATATAGTAAAAGTCCAGTAAAAACCAATAAACACCAGACATAAACTCACATTATTCTATTATTCTATCTTTATTTAATTGAGGCTTAATGTTTTGGGGTTTATTTATGCTTTTCTATAATAAGCTGATATATTCAAACTTTGAGTTTGTCACCAGATTTATTTTCTTCATATATAAACTCAAATAATTAGATAGATGATTCATGTTTTAGTTTGTTATATGAATTTATTCTAATTAGTTCCCCTCTTTACATAATACGTACCTACCTACCTACATACATATGTGTATTCATCTCTTCCTCCTTCCTTGCCTTCCTCTGCTCCCAATTCAGTCCCTGAGATTCTGAGCTCCTTTTCCCATTCTTAGGGACAGAGGAGAGAAGTGCTGCTGCTGTCTTAGCCCTACATGGCCTGGGGAGATTCCCAAGTGTGTTCTGGATTTCATCCTCCTTCATCATTGCTTATGAAAAGCACAGCCAACATCAGCCTTTGCCAGGGACACTCCCAGGGAGGTACTGACCCAGTTTTAGCTCTACCACATGTCCCTGTACCCCCACAGTCGGCAGCACATCAGGACAGCTGGTTGCCCTAATAACCAACGACTTGCCTACAAATATTTATTACATGAAAGTGATTTGATTGACTTTCGATCTGGTCTGTGTGAGGTCATTTCCTGGTTTGCTGTAGATCTTACATGAGCAAGTGAGGGAAATGCAAGACTTCTAGAACCATGCTGAGCTCATCACCTACACAAACCAACCAAGAAACCATGAGAGACATGCTTTAGTATATCAATTACTTCTATTGTAATCAAGGAAATGTTGAGTACATAACATGTATTTTTACTATAATTTCTATGTAAAAGAAGGCAGATTGTTTGTCTAGTTTGTGAAGTCCACAAGATGAACAAGCAATGAGTCAAGAAGCTAGGCACAAAAGAAGCCAATTAACAAAAGTTCAAGTTCCCTATCAAGGGCAGCATCCTGTACCACACCTGCTCAAATTGCTTCCTGAAACAACCACTTTCACAGTTTTTTTTAAAATATTTATTTATTTATTTATTTATTTATTATGTATACAATATTCTGTCTGTGTATATGCCTGAAGGCCAGAAGAGGGCACCAGACCCCATTACGGATGGTTGTGAGCCACCATGTGGTTGCTGGGAATTGAACTCAGGACCTTTGGAAGAGCAGGCAATACTCTTAACCTCTGAGCTATCTCTCCAGCCCCACTTTCACAGTTTTTGCCACACTTCATGTACCTCAGATTTTATTAGGTTATACATACTGGTATGGTGCTTGTTGGTAAAGGTACTTAAAGTGTAATTCTCTTTTGATTCAAATTAAAATTGAAAATGGAGACCCAACTGCAAGTCTCGGGAAAGGCATTTGCTATCAGAATTCTGTGCATTAGCTCAACAGTTCCTAGGACATCATAGGTCCTCAATAAATATTCCTTACGCAGTGACTGTCTCCTATCCTCAAAGAGCTGACATTGACATATCTGGCTATAAATCAAAACTATCATAAATAAAAGGTTAAATATAGGTGGTGACAAACAAAACATGCAAAAGAGCTGTCTATCAGCACCTCGGGAACCTCTTATAATAAAGCACTGAAACTGTTAAATTGTAAAGGAGGAGGTGGTACCTCACATTAGCCAGTCACTGTGTAGCAGCCACACTGAAAGCTCTAAGAGCTACTTTGACAAATGCAAGTGTGGAAGTCACAGTGGGTGTGATGGAGAGGGAAGGGGAGTGAGAGAGAAGCAAGAGCTCAGGGTCAGGAAGTATAAATTTGCATACATACCTAAGCTCCTGTAGGACTTTGGCAAGAGCAGACAAACTTACCCCAAATAAAGTCTTATTGCTATTAATTAAATTTGTTTTTTGATCCATATGTAAACACAAAATTGTGCCCATTAATATACACATTGTTCAATGCTTACAAGTTGTCCATATTTCTCTCTTCAACTATTTAGCATTTTCAAGGTGAAATTCTTGATAATTGGAGCTCAGTGAGAATGGGACAAAACATTTTGAGGCATAGTTTCCCATTACTAGCAATCACTGTCCCCTGCTTTTCTTGGCTGGGTGAGATGCCAGGTGTGGGATAACCTCCCTTTAAGTTATTGGTCAGAGGTGTCCCAAAGGCCCCTGAATCAATACCATTGCTGATGCTCTTGGTTTGCCTACCAGAACTTGATGTTAAGATTCCACTGCTGAAGACATCACACATTTTGAACATTGAGGAATCTAGTTGGAATTGACCTGGAGTCTCCCTGAAGACTAGCTCTCACAGTCTTAGAAGTTATTATGTAAGCTTCCAGGGGAGAAAAGCAATCAACAGCTCTACCTATCCATGAGGTCTAAAAATCGCAATGGCTAGCAAGGCAAGACACACCCATGCCTATAATAATGGTACATATGCTATCGGGTAACAACCATTATCTGATTGGTTTTAAGGCCCGTTCTACGAAAAGAAACATATCTGATACTGTAAGTCTTTCTGAGAACTTCTGCAGTGCAACTTACTTCTCTGAAGAGAATAAAGGACAATAAAGCAAACCGCCCTTTTAAATTCTCCTCAGAGAGAAATGCAGTGCATAGACCTCCTCTGAGACATTTCTTTGAGTAGGGGCAGGGGTCAATGCAGAAACTCAAAACTGGTCAAAGCGAAGAGCATAAATGTCAGTGGAATGCTCAGTAACAAGTGCGGACGGACATGCAAATCCCACCTCTCCTCAATGCGCAGGTACAATCCTGAAAGGGTGGTGGTTTCGAGTGAGGGTGAGCAAAAAGTTCAGAAAAGCTAGAGGTGAGGGAGACCAGAGGGAAGCATTGTCTCCTGGACATGGCAAGACTGTGGTACACACGAACTCAGAGCAGCTGTGGCTGCCTGCATAAGACCTGCACAAGATCAAGTCCGCCATCATTTTAGCATGGAAGAGAAAGGGTTCATGAGTCCCCAACCCGCAACCCTGGAACTATGCACAATCAATGGCTTCTGGGGGTTGGAGTTTTCTTTAAGAATGTAGTAGTTCTTGGTGGGTCAAACCTACTCCTGTGGATGGCCCCACACCCAGGAGTATAAATAAAGACAGCTCAGATTGGAGTCTACGGGTTCTTGAAAAAAAACGGGGGGACACAAAGTTGAGGGGCGTGTGTAGGGAGGTAAGGGTCGAGCTAAGAGAAGTTAAGGAGAGGTGTTGTTGGAGTAAACACGATCAATATACGCCGCAAGAACTTCTCAAAGAATTAATAAGAAATGAAACAAATGAATGCCTTTTATTTAAAGGAAAGAAAAGAGGAAGTTCCCCTTCTTAAACACTAAGCGCCGCGTCACTACGTCGTGTGTGAAGGGTGAGGAGGGATGAGCCATAAGGCCATCATTTTCCAGGGGACAGCTGGTCTTGCGTCTCCAAACCACGCGGGGGGCTGTGGCAGCACAGCTGGGGAAACCCGCCCGGCCCAGGCTTGCGGGAGAGCTGGGTATGTTTAGTTTCCAGAGACCATTTGTGTTTTTTTGAACTCTTCTCTCTCTCTTCCGAAATCTGGCAGGCGTTAGTCATCCGCCGCTCAGCACGAACCCACAAGTGTGCTTGTGTGGCTCTGCGGGCTTCCTCCCGGCGCCCCGCCCTCGGGCTCACACTGCCCCCCGCGAGCGAGCGGAGCGGTCTGCGCACCCTGGCCTGGGGTGTCCTGGGGTCCCCCGGGCGCTCAGTATCCCCGCCTGCAGAAGATCGCCCCGTGGCTCCGGGCGGGTGTCTGGCGCCGGGAAGAAAGTTGTAAAGCGCCGCGAGGAGTTGGGCGGTCCGAGGAAGGGAGGCGGAAGGGGAGGACTCGGCTGAGTTCCCGCGGCGATCGTGGGGTCCCCCGGAGTCTGTCCCCAGCTCACCACCGCAGCTAGACGTCAGCTTTCCGGCCCCGGGTAGGCGCTAAAGACTAGACCCGAGCCCGGGAGGAACTTATCCAGAGAGCTGTCGCCTCCGGCCTTATTGTCTGCAGCTACTCTCCCGAATCCGGAGAGGGAGGACTGGACCGCGCTCCCACTGGGATTTGTCCAGAGTTCCGGAGGCAGCTGTGCGGGCCGCAGAGACTCCCTTTGTCCTCCCAGGACCTCCCTCTCTCCCTTCTCGGTGGCAGCTGTCGGGTGGCGCTGAGCCTGGAGCTAGCGTCCCAGTCCCTTTCAGCCTCTGACCCCAGAGTGAGTCCTTGGTGACTCCGCCTCTTCGCATCTCAGCTCTGCGGACCCGAGAGCCCCGAGGCCGGAGACAGGAGCCCAAGGGGCTGTGAGCCAGTGGGAGCTGCCGGGCCCCGGCCCCAGGATGGTGACGGGTCGGTCCCGGGCGCGCAGCCCTGGGAGCTGGCTGTTCCCTGGCCTGTGGCTGCTGGCTGTGGGCGGTCCGGGGTCGTTGCTGCACGCCCAGGAGCAGCCCTCTTGCAAAAAAGCCTTCGATCTGTACTTCGTCCTGGACAAGTGAGTGAAGGGGTCAGGGCATCCTGTGAGGGCAACGCTGGGTCAGCTGGGACTGAAGCTGAAATGTCTTTGGGTTTCTGGGGAAGGGGTGTGAGAACTCTCCCTAGGGTGCCCTGTTACTGCTTCCTTTCAAAAAGCTGGGGAGGGTAGTGGGAGCCAGGAACCACTAGGCTTTCCAGAGAGCTGCTTAATTTAGTAGTGGGGTCTCTTGGGAAATGAGATTGTGGTTACTTGCAGTTTGTTTCACCCCCAAGACTTTTTTTTTTTTTTTTTTTTTAGCTCCTTGGTGCCTCTACCACACTCGCCTACACCCCTTTAGACTCTCTTAAGTTTGCCTAATTTTGTCCTGATCACAGCGCTTTCATAGAGCCAGGAAAAAAGCCTTAATATACCCAATGTGGTTTGCATTTCCTCAGAAATGAGGGCTTGTGCTTTTATTTTGAAAAGCCGGGTCTCACTCTCAACAATTCACAAGCGAGCTGCCCCCAGAGAAGTGCGGTGGTCTTGGCTTCTTGGATTCAGTCCAGACGGTGAAGTTTCAGCTCTGAACGTGAACCTGTACTTCACTTTGAAAAGAGGCCAGGACCCCCGCCCCAAGACTTAGGAAGCTGAGGAAAATTTTCAGTTTAGTCCCATGTTTTGCTGATCCGTTTGTCTTCTCTTTTTCAGGTCCGGGAGTGTTGCAAATAACTGGATTGAGATTTATAACTTTGTCCAGCAGCTTACAGAAAGGTTTGTGAGGTATGTCTCCCCACTTGGTATTGGTATTCTTGGTATTGGAGAGGAAACTGATCAAAAGCCTGGTCTCCCTGTTCTGAAAACCCTTCGTAGGGACGACCTTTCCTGAAATGTTGATTTTTAAGCGTCTCAAGGTGGCCCTGGTCCACATGTCCCGTGGGGTCTTTCCCTTGAAGGTTCCTTTCATCTGGCTCCCAGAAACCTGGCCCAGGCCGCGAGGAAACATCTTCAAATGCAACTCTTAATGTCTTTTCCTTTCCCGGTTTTCATCTGTTTCGAGACTGACTTATGCTTTCTCATAATTTATTGCATTAAAAAATAAGTTTTATTCTAACAGGATCCATACCACATTTTCAATTCCACACCCTTAGCACTATAAACGTCCACATTCAAAAGGAGAAAAAGTGTTGGGAAACTTTAAATGAACATGTGCTAATAACCCACCAACAGAAAAAGCACGTGTGTGTGTGTGTGTGTGTGTCTGTGTGTGTGTGTTTAAAGAAACGAGTTGTGTTTACACAATGTGTGGGTGTGTGGCTGGTTTAAAATTTAACTGTTCTATATATGCAGGAGGCTTCACTAGCAAACACTGTTTTCCTCGCCTATAAAAAGCATGACTGCTAAGAAATCCAGCTTAGTCTCTTATTTAGAAGTAACTAGGAATTAGTGGCATCTCCTATTTAAAAATAACCGTTGGAAACCATGTTTTTGTGGCTCCCCCTCGGTTTTTTGGAAGAAGGAAAAAAAATGCCGGGAAGAAGTGCAAGTTTATCAGGATAATGGAAAGGACACGAATCGGAGCTGTGTCATTAAATATTGCCTCCTTCAGTCTTGTTAGCCCAAATGTTTGCTGTAAAACAGGCTCGGATGATCAAAACATTTTGAAAGTCATGTTGCAAGTAACTTCAAACAATCTGTAGAGGCCTAGGCAATCCCTGCTTTCGGTTATTGGCAAGCAGCAGAGCTATTCCTATAAAAATGTATGCCTGTCCATGTTCAATCATCAGTCTCCCGCGTCAGGAGCCAAGGAGAGCACCCTGGTTCCTGGGCAGGCTCTGAGGTAAAATAGTCTAGGAAAGAATAATAAACAAGACCCTGTATCTGCAACTGTCAAAGTGGAATGGACAGTTGTTTATAAGTTTCCAGTTCAATCCTAGAGTGTGCCGGGAATGCCATACTGTGTTAACCAGAAGCAGTGGAGCGTCTCAGTGTAACATCTGAAGACTACAGGGCTCTTTTTCATTGAATCTGGTTTGCAAGTTGGATTTCTATAGCATACATATACTGTTCTCTGGCTCAAGTTTACTTACTCAGTTACTAATTAAATGTCTCAGGAAATGAATAAAAGATGATGACTGACAGGCAACAATGCTCAAAAGTATGACCTTTGGCTTCGTTTCATATCTTAGTTTCAGAGCTGAGCAATATTTGCATACACTTTTCTAGAAACAGGAGTGACTGTGTACCTGAAGTCTAGAAGACAGATCGGAAAGCTGAAAATGCCGAATAAAACAATCATTTCTTCATGCTTTAAGTATCCCTGCTTTAGGAGGAGTTTTGTTTGAACTCTTTTTTTTTTTTTTTTTTTTTTGGTTTTTCGAGACAGGGTTTCTCTGTGGTTTTGGAGCCTGTCCTGGAACTAGCTCTTGTAGATCAGGCTGGTCTCGAACTCACAGAGATCCGCCTACCTCTGCCTCCCGAGTGCTGGGATTAAAGGCTTGCGCCACCACCGCCCGGCTTTGTTTGAACTCTTATCATGACTTAAGTCAGGCTGGCTTCTCTTCAGCCCTAAAAAGTCCATATCAGTTACCCAAAGGGCCTGGCCTTTTGCAAAGAGATGAAGTAGAAGATCAAAGGAAGAAACATTTTTTCTAAGAAAAGATTTTGCAGCAGCCTAGAATCCTTCCAGTTATTCTCTTTCTAGACATAAGCCCCAGGGGTTCATGGAGGAGTGTTTTGAGAGCAGAGAAGCACTGATTACATAAAAAAGAAACGCAACTCAGAGAGCAAAGCTGAGCAGAGTCAGTGGATCTACTTAGAGAGTTCCATTTAAGGGAAGCGGGGAGTGTTCAGGGAGACTCATTTGAGATGAGACTCCCTGGCTCGGCCTCGGTATTGTACCAATATTTCTTTTGAAAAATGTTTTAACTGCCTCTTTCCTTATTTTGCAGCCCTGAAATGAGATTGTCCTTCATTGTGTTTTCTTCTCAAGCAACCATTATTTTGCCATTAACTGGAGACAGGTCAGTGCATTATCATTTCAATTCAGGCTTTTAGTCCAGAGGAATCATAAAGGCATGATTGATATTGCCGTGTGGTGATTCGGGCCTCTCAGTGGGAGCAAGCGGACACACAGGCGATTCAGTGCTCTGCAGTAATAGAAGGGGGTGGGCAGCATGAGAGACATGGAGTGGATCATCTGGAAATCAATATTGCTTATATCGATGCAGAGTAGAGCCCGGGTGCCTCAGCTATGTGCTCACTCTTTCCCACCGCTCTCCCCCTCACTGTGGGCAGCTGTGCATTTTTGTTAGGGAGATGCCGTGTGTGAGTCAAAGAGGAATTTGAAGAGGGAGTGCAGGTGGGTGTATATTTGGGTAATTTATTAGGTTCAGTAGATATTCCAGATTTCCAGTCCTTCTCTGAAGTTCAGCGATGCTGAACATATTTGACTTTATTTGACACACACACAGAGCTACCCCTCAGTGCTCTGAAAAGGAGTGGCTTCCCTGTCCAGTGTCATAGTGGCCATTTCTATGCGGTTTAAATAAATCATGACACTCTGCAAGTAGTCCTTCACATATCTAAATCATGGCTGCCTTTCCTGGGTTTATTTGTGTTTACTAGACCATGAATTCTGTAGTCAGAAATGGGATGTTATTCTTCAGTTCTGCTTCATTTCATCTAACATAAAGTGAGTAAGGCCTTGGATTCTTGTTGAATGAGTGAATGAGGAGACGTCATTTTGGAATCACGTCTTCCTGACTTGACAGTTTTAAGCAAGGGTGTTGCTGTGCTGTTGACTTGAAGAATGTGTAGATTTTGAAAAATAATTGTGAAAATAATTTTTATATTTGTAAAGCTCAGTTAACATGTACTAACATTTTCTTGAGCTTTCGGTTTTGAAAGATCAAAAAAGCATAAAGGGTTCAAGGAGATAACTTTACAGTTCATGGACTTGCTTTGGAAAATAATATATATTCTAATATATATGTGTGTGCATGTGTGTGTGTTTACACGTAGCTCTTGTGTTAACTTTTCCTTTTCCTGGAGAGGAAACCTCTCTCTAGGTTGTGAGTTCAGCCTAGGACTTCACTATCCCCATTAGTACTTTGCCCTTGTAAGTTAAGGCATACACAAGGTTCTCAACAATTTCAGTTCCTTATAACTCATTGCTATAAAGATTTTTGGTTTTGTGAACAGGAGATGTTTCTACTGACCAGTTTACTCTCCGAAGAGTCAGAAAAACACAGATTTAATATTTATGACATTCATATATATATATATATATATATATATATATATATATATATATATATAAAAGCACAGTGCCATACATGTTGCGGACTCAGCAACTGACAGCGACATACATTGTACCAGAGTTTCTGTGAGGCACTTTGCATATAGTCCTCCATCACTCTGAAGATAAAGCATAGTCACTGGTCGCCCAGCTTGGCAATGTTTAGACAATGTGTGGCAGAAATTCAAATCTTTTATCTAAGCTCAAAGTACATCCTTTGTCAGTGGTGAAATCCAATGCAGAAGGGACTGAAAAAGTTAAAGGAAGAGACTATTAAGAGGCGATAAAAATGCCACACTTCAGTTACTGTACTAAGTCTACATGAGTTCGAATCCTGCCCCTCCCAATTACTGGTTGAGTGTCCAAAGATAAGTTTCTTAAATTTAAGTTCCTCGTGACTAAGTTTTACTAACCTACATGAGGGTGGTAATGAGGACAAAAGTGACGCCTACCTTATAAGGTAGTTGCAAGAACTGAAGGTAATGACTATGAGAAAGGATCTCGTAAGTTTGTATTCTTGAGACAAGAGTTTTTGATCTGGGAAGATCCAGTCAAGCGCATGCATGTAAGCACAAGGACTTGAATTCCATCTCTAGGTACTGTGTAAAAAAAATGCTGGTTATGGTGGTGCACATCTTGGTACCAGCAATGGGGAGGCAGAGGCAGGGCCTTTTCTGGGCTTGCTGGATAGCAAGGGAAGTCTAGCCTGATCAACAAGCTTCTCACCAACAAGAGATCCTATCTCAGAACAAAAAACGAAAAGAAAACCAGTGCCTTGCTTCTGAAGCAATCCACCCATGGTTGCTTTACATGTCATAGAACAGTCTCCAATAAAGGGGCTAATTTTTACTCAGTTGTCCATTTTTAGTTCTATTAATTGAGTTGGTATCAACTTTCTATGACTCTCTGTCTTTGGCTGTAGAATCACTCCACAACTGTAAATTGAGAGAAACAGTTTTCTTGTTGAGATGGGAGATCAGTGGGGAACTGTTATCAAGACTCATGTAGATCTTAGTATTACAACCTAGAAGCTATAATCCTCACTGCTAATAAACTTTCCCCAGCATATATTTTTTTTGTGTGTGTGTGTGCACGCACACACAAAAATAATGGATCTAAGTGTATGGTTTAAAAAGCAACAGTTAAGCAAAAGAAAAGTAATTAATGAGTATGTGTCTTCCTGAGCCTAGAGTGTGTGGAAGTACAGGGTCCTAGTTTGTCTCCTTCACTTGAATACCCAGCCCTAGAACTAAGCCTGCTACAGGGTAGAAACCCAACAAATCTTTGTTTAATGACAGAATTCTTCTGATGCCAGAGCCCTAGTTAATAGCTTAGAGCCACTATAGTAAAGTTCAGGCCAGTTATGCCAGCAATATAAATATAAATATAAGTATAAATATAAGCAGTATAATGTAAATACTGACTTCTATTTGCTACATTTCCCATTCCTGTCTTACACAAGAGATGTAAATGCTTTTACCTTCCTTTTCAGTATCTACATTTGCCTCAAATTAGGAAAGTCTTGTCTACCCCAACTGGTCTTTAGAGTTTAACACAAGATGACTTAGGAAATTGTCCTTATGCAAACTTGTAGAAATGATAGAGGTCATTTAGTTAAGTTTATACAATAGTCTCATTATTTTAGTGAGTTTTTTCTAATTCCTTAAAAGCAGAATTAAATATTTACTTGTGGGGAAGTTGTTCTTGACAGATAGCTGGTAAGTCATAAGGTAGCACATCATTTTTTGCAGAAAAGAATTTTCAGTATCTCTAAAAGTAAAGTTTCAAATAAAAAATTTCACTTTTTGCACCGACCCAGCAAAGATAGAAAAAGGCACAAAATTGGAACTAAATAATTATTTGTAATAATAAGAAACTATATCCAACCTATGTGCTCATCAATTGATGATATTTTAATAGTTACCATATATACATAGGATGAAATACTATGTAGTCACTACCATTGAGTAGATCAAAATATTGATATAGTATGTATAAGGTATAGTATATGAAAAGCTAAGTTTTAGAACACTTAATGTTAATTTTTATTGCAAAAGAAAAATAAAACAGAATATTTTAATGTATTGTATGTGTTCAAAAATACATGGAGTAGACGGCTGGAAGATAATCAATAAACTGTTAATGGAACTGCTATAGACAGGAGATTGAATAGGAGGAGAGTCATCAAAATTTCGAGCTTCATGAATTTAGCAGGAATATGTGTGCAGAAAAGCTTTTCAAATGCTTGAATTAAAGAAACTGTACTGAATTCTGTAGCCACAGGTTGCAGAATCAAAATAGAATTAAGGGACTGAAGAGATGCATTGAGATAAAGAATACATTTTATTGGAAGATTCGACTTTGGGTCAAGTGGACACAGGAGCGCAGTAGTATCTGCATGACATTGGGGTGTTACTTAACTTCTTGAGCCCAAGTCCATAGCTACATAGAAAACCTGACTGTCCCACCATAGAGCAATAATGAGCTGACTAAGCACAATCTTCAGAAGGACTGTTTAAGGTGCACAGAAATGTTTGTGACTGTCTGTTTTCTCTTTTTGTTTCTACCACCTGACAGTAATTATGAATCATTATTTCCCATGAGTATTTCCATAGTTGTTGTCTTTTTCTTTCTGCTTTAATAGTTAGTGAGGAAGGGGGCTCAGGATGACCTGGAGTTGAAGGTCATCCCCGTTTCATTTTTTGCCAGGTTACTAACTGAAGGTCAAAGATTTCAAGGGGTCCTGCTCACGGAAGCTCAGGCCAGCAGGCAGACTCACCCTGGCGTGTCACCAAGCATGAGCACTTCAGTCCGCTGTGCTGACAGAGGCTGGCCTGGGTTTCACTTGTGTAATTCTCAAATGAATCAGACTCTGTCATAGTCTGAAGGCAGCGTCATCTTCGGCACTACCCTGTTCTTACAGACCAGTGAACTGGGGAGATAAAGTGACCGTACTTGGCTTCTTGGTTTTGTCTTTTAAATTCTACTGGGAAATTTGTTTAGAAAAGTCTGCATTGCCCACATACTTGCCCTCTGTGTGGATCTGGTCATGGCAGCTGCTGGCTGAGCACGGATATACTAATAGCTACTTGGCTTTATAAACTTGTCGTAGGGAATTAAAGACACTTTAATTCATGCCTGGAGACAAACCTAAAAACACAAAAGTGGTCAAAGGATAGGGTAGTGAGTGAGCAAAAGAAGCGATAATACAATAAAATGTAGCAGGGATGAACTTCAAGGCAAGAGTACTAGAAAATGCAGACTAAATCGAAGAAACCTTTTATTAAAGCAGAGTAACGGGACTTGGTGAGCTGATATTTTCAGATCCAGGACCACGCCTCTGGATTTATTGGTCTAGATTGTGTACCACAAATGTAGGCCTTAGAATGATATTTTAAGTAAGCAATAGGCAAGATTTTATAGACGTTATAGTGAGAGCCTGCCATGTCCTAAGACGATAGACTGTAACACACCCACATGTTCACGTGGTTTTTAAAAATCTACGTAGGGCCTGGGCCTGGTTGACCATTGCCTTCAGCTGACATGAGTATGAAATGCTGTCAGCTCCAGTTTCAGGCCCAGGACCTATCAAGGCATCGAAGCTTCCCCTTTCTTGGGAAACATTCATTGTGTAAAACTGTGATAACCCAGAGACTGCTGTGCTGGAGCGAAGCCCAGCCTATCCATGAGGAGTAGAACCAGGCCCAGGCCCAGTGAGCTCAGGGCCAGTATCAGCATTAGTTCCTCTTTGCCAACCCTGTGAGCTAGGCTATCTCAACCCTACTACTTACTCAGCTTCCTCAATGGCCACACGTGAGCATGGTGAAAAGTGATCGTATCTTGACATCACTAATTTTGGGGGTAGTTTTAAATGCAGCATTAGAAAACAAACCAGGAAAAGGTGACCGGAACAGGAGATGAAAGTACTTGGGAAGACTGACAGCAAGGGTGGGCAAGGGCAGCCCGCACATTGTTGCTGGAGGCAGAAGCAGAGGTTGACTTGGCCAGTGGTTGTGGAAAGTTTGGTAGGACATTGAAAACGAAAGTGGGTGTAAACAGCGCTCAAGCCTGGGTGTTGTTAAGAGGTTTGCAGCAATCCTACTGAAGACATCAGGTGATTTTTCTCAGCTACCTGGTGATGAGAGCAGGATGGAAGCATGTTGAAGAAGCTACTTCTCTGATTTCAAGCAGTGTTGAGCAAAAGTGTACATAGTTGGGATTGGGAGGTTTAAAAATAGAACTCCCTTTCACCTCCCAGCGTCTCTCCCCAAAGTGCTTGCTTGCCTAGTTCAAGGTCTTGGGTCAGTCATCAGACCTAGAGAGCTGCCTGCTAAGTGTGGCATCTGAGTTCAAATCAGGGCATGCAAAACAAAGTCTTGGTGTCAAGGTTTCTGCAAGATTTGAGATGAGGGTCCTATAGATGATTTCCCCCAAACAATAAGACTCACAAGGATCTCAAAGGTGTGCTGCACATGGTCTCAGGTAAACAGCAGCACTCACAAGAGCGCTGGGTTTGGGTTTCACCCTATGTGTAATCTAAAGCAGTTAGGATCCTCTTGTGAAAAAGTTTTGTGCTTGCGACCTTTGTCCAGCAGAGTGGATCATCATTTGATATACATGGAATCACAAATTTTCACCATGGATTGAAAGACTGGGTTTTCAAAGTAAACAAGTTTTGGACCTTTGACTTTCCATGGGTATGAAGGAATTTAGTGTGTGAACTATTTCTTATGAACAAGAAAGAATGACTCAGAAAACTGAATCAAAAGTCTTGCAGGTGCACCCAAGAATCATAGGGAATATTTCTAGGAATTGGGACTGGGCTATTCTTAAGGGTTGGGAACAGAGATGGTATTGACACATCTGGCACTTCTTGCATGTACATGCGTGTGTACATGTTCGTGTGCTGGCGCACATGTATGGAGGACGGAGGACAACCTCCAGTCTGTCAAAATGGCCATTTGCCTTACTTTATAGAGACAAAGCTTCTCCCTAGGATCTGGGGCTCACCGTTTATGCTAGGATGGCTGGTCCTCCAGCCGCAGGCATCTTCCTGTCTCTGCCTACTCATGGATGGGTCAGCTTCTTAGATGAGTGTGGGAACTGGATTATGATCCTCATGTATGCATGGCCAGCAAGGTATAAGACTGAGCTGTCTCTCAGCCCTCAAATCTGACACTTTGCTGTTAGTTCTTCTTTGAATTATTGAGTGATTCACAAAAAGCATCCTAAGCAAGGCAACAGTGACTCTTTACCACTCATTTCCTCCCTCTATACCCTCCCAGCTATGTCCTCCTTTCAAGTTGATAAACTCTTTTTCTTTGATTCTTTTTACATGTACATAGCACACACACACACACACACACACACACACACACACACACACACATATATATATATATATATATATATATATATATATATATATATATATATCTGGCTTAGTCTATCTTTGCCATTTGTGTGTAGATAGTTTCAAGGCTGACCACCCTTAACTGAACATCATCCTTGGGAGATGCTAATTCTCCTTCTCCCAGCAGTCATCAGTTGCCTGTAGTTCTTCGTTTAAGGGTGGCACATCACAAAAACTTCCTGCTTCCACATTAACGTGTCCATTGATATTGCTACAGTTCCAGTCTTGTTTATGCAGCCATTCCCAGGAGAGCCAGTTTCACAGCCGCCTTCTTCGTATTATGACTCTTACAATCTTTCCACCCCCTTTTTCTCAACATTTCTGAAGCCATGAATGTAGCAACTGTGACAGAGATGTAACCATTGGGGCTAAGCTCTCCAGGATCTGCTGATCTTGCATTGTGTCTTTTTGTGGTTTCCTGTCATGGTCTCCGTTTTCTGTGAGGAGCAGTTTCTTTGATGAGGGATGAAAGCTACACTTTTCTATGGGTATAGGGATAAGCTTTAGAATGTAGTTAGGTATTATGCTGGTCCAGCAGAGTGGTGGCAGTAGATTCTTTTCTAAGGGCTTTTTCCTGGCTAGTTTCTGGAAGATTGATGGATTCCCAGTACCAGGCAAGATTTACCTCCTGCTGAATGGGCCCCAGTCTAGTTAAACAGCTGTTGGTTGCATTCAGCACGTGAGGACCACTTATTGCACTGTTATATGTTGTATGTTATGTGAGGACCACTTATTGCACTGTTATATGTTGCCATAAGGGTGATTGTGTGGCTCATAGGTATCGCAGCTCGGTGGAACTGTTAAATTGCTTCTTTCCTGAGTCAGCTTCCAAAATATTTTCTAGAAACATGAAAGATAGACCACAGGAAAGGCACTTTCATGTCATTTCAAGCTCCTGTGTCCCAAGCACATGGGTTTTGATCAACAGATGTTCACCTTTAACCCCTGAGAGGCAACCAATGGCTGTATCTATAATCTGCATTGTTTTGGGAATCCCAAAAGGAGGTTTCTGGTGCCTGTTCCTGGCATTTCTGCTAGTCTATGGCTCTTGGGAGGAGTATTGTCAGCCCAACTTCCTTTCAGATTATATACACATATACATACATACATGTGTATATTGTATACAATATTAGATAAATATAAGATGCTATGATTCCTCAAGGTGAAACAACAGTGTTGTTATTTGTCCTTTGTCTTCCCTTCTCCTTCTGTATTGACCTCCCTTCATCCGGGTATTCTGTTTTCTCCTTCATATCACCTGTATCCTGCTATTCCCCTCCAGAGCCACCCAGCTCTCTCCTTATACCTTCCTGGTTGATGCATTTACTCCATGTTTTGTACTGACTTACGAAGATTCGGAACTAGGAACTGCAGATGAAGGAGGAAGTGAAGCATTTGTGTTTTTGAGACTAGGTTACCTCACTCAATATAATCTTTTCTAGGTTCATCATCAGTATAATTTATACTTGGCACTCTGACTAGTTATGTATGAGTCTCTGAATCAACCACTATCCACTGGCAACAGAATATCTGACCAAAGTTGAGATCAGTTCTATAGATATACACATGAATATTTAGAATGCACTTTGATATCATGACCATTCAGCAAAACAACAGTTGGTTCTCCTAGTACCTCTTATGTATCCAGTCATAAGAGAAAGTTTACAGTGATAGACATAAAATCCTACTCAGTAGGCCTCATAGCCAACTGATGTGGAGGTCCTTCTGTATGTTGCTTTTATTGGTTGATGGATAAAACTGTTTGGGGCAATGGCTTAGCAGAGTAAAGCAGGTGGGAAATCAGAACAGAAAGAGAGAGAGAGAGAGAGAGAGAGAGAGAGAGAGAGAGAGAGAGAGAGAGAGAGTAGATAGAGTCAAGGAGACACCATGTAGCTGCCAAAGGAGAAAGCTGTCAGAACATAACTTTATCTGGTAAGTCACAGCCTTGTGGCAATACACAGATTAATAGAAATGGATTAATTTAAGCTGTAAGAGCTAGCTAGAAATACACCTGAGTCATTGGCCAAACAATGTAATTAATATAGTTTCTGTGTGATTATTAGGATCTGGGAACTTGAGAATGAAAGAGCAGGCTCTGTTTATAGCCAACCAGGTAGAAGTTTATTAATCCATAACAATCATGCCACTCTTGCTCCAGTGGACACATTTTGTTGTATTGTAGGCTGATATTATGCATGTAGGATCCAGTGCTGGGTATGACCATTGATGGTTTTCTCCCCTGCAGCATGTACAGCACCTCATGCCATCATGTAAACCAGTCTGCAGGAGACTTTACTGCTTAGTTCCAGGTTGGCTTCTCTATCTCAAGCATTCAAAATGAATGGTGTTTTCAGCCATAGGGTTTTACCATCTAGCCTTGGTGAGCAATCAAGGGCAATAGCAATAACTTGTGCTGTTTTGGTGCCTCTGGGACCTCTCTGACTAGTAACACCTCTGCATATGGCTTTTGTTGTTTTATTTTTTATTAGCTATTAACCCTCCTCTTGTTCCCCTTTGTCTTTTGTGTAGACCGATATGTTTCATAACAGCAGAACATTTTCCTTTTGCTGCTTTATGGTTGCACTCTTTCTTTCTTTCCTTGGGTTATCATAGGCAGGCATATTTTCCTATTCCTTCTTGAGTTTGGATAGTGCTGTTAAATCCAAGCTCCCAAGGACTTATGCATGCATAATGTGGCTAGTACAAGTGAAGATGTGGAGTAGTTATATTTGCTAGAGACTATTGCAACTTCATAAGGTGTTTTCACATTTGTCCATTTTGAAATTGTTTCTATTTACTCTCTGGGAGGACATGGAACACATCGTTCATACTATTTGTGTTTCGTAGACTTACACAGAGCTTGCAAATTCTTCTTTGTGTGCTCCAAGGAACTAGTGAAAGGCGAGAGAGGGTATTAAGGGAGAAATGCAGGCTGTGATGAACAGGACTGGTCATGCAGACTTAGGTTCTCTACTATGGATACAGTGAGACCACACACAGGAGAGTACCTGACTTGCTGTAAGGTGTAAGAGCAGTCCACACAAGAGCTGTGGTGGTGTTTGTTGTTTGGTTCAGTCAGCAATGATGAAAGAACTGAGGGTTCTATCCCTGCCAGGAACCTTAGGACAAAAGAATAGTAACTCTCAAAACACATGGAACAAGTCCATGGCATGTACATGTGTAGACTCCTTTGGTTTTCACATAGCCCTGGTTTTCACTATTGCCTTAAATTTTATCTAAGGCAGCTGAAGGTTATATATGTTAGACAAATACCTCAGGTTCACAGGCTTCGAGGCCACACAGGCTGGCTCTAGGACCCGCCAGCTATGTCCCTATTCGCAGGTTTTCTAGAAGAGTCTAAAGGAGAAGTGTAAACACTTCTGCTTCAGACACTACTCTTTCCTCATCTCTCTGGTAAATCACACGATGTCTAAGCCCTTGCAATGTCCTGAGTGCTCGGTGCTGCTGAATGATGCCATATCTATGCTTAAAACCATCTCTAGAATTAATGAAACTGAAAATCAAGACAGACATTGCTATTTATATTTCATTGGTATAGAAACTGGATTTAGGAAAGTTGAGTAACTGTGTATGGGTAAGAGTGTTCTACTCACAGAGCCAGGGTTTCTATTCATCTCTGATTGACTCCAGTCCTGGCCATCCTACTTCATAGCTTTCCAGAACAAATTGCCCCCAGTATCTGTGAAGTGACCGTTTGTGGTCCCACTGTCATGTACCAAAACCCACACATGCTCAAATCCTTTGAATCAAACTGTAGTATTTGCATGCAACCTACACTCATCCTCCTGGATGCTTTCAACCGTCTGTAGATTACTTACTGTATCTAACACATATATGCTCCATGCAAATGATTGCTATGTGAGCTACAGTTGTCTAGGGCCTAATGACAAGAACAAAACCCTGTACCTGCCCTGTAAAGATGGGTTTTTAGAATTGGTCATGTTGGTGGACACTGATCTAATGCACCTGGAGGCTAAGGCAGGAAGATCATGAGTTTGATGTCAGGTTGGGATACAAGACTGTGTCTCAAAACGAGTTAAAGGAGTAATCTAATCTGTAGTTGGTTGAATTTGCTTTTTTGGTACCTGTGAATTAGTCATAGTTCTTAACTGGTACCTTTTCCTTGGCAAAGCTTTGATGTAAGTGTTCTCATTTTTTTAAACTTCCTCTTTTGCCTCTACTTCCTCTTTTGTCTGCTTCCTCTTTTGACCCTTTGTTGTGTGAGCTCTTCTTGGAATCAGTGTGAGAGTGAACTAGATGAACAGAATTACACTGATAAGAACAGGAGCTGTGGTTGGACCATTGCTCACTTGTTCTGTACCATTGAATCTCATAATGGCTCCAGGAAGCAAATGTTTTGTAGATGAGCAAACAAGGTTGGTTTTGAAATTAATTTATGTTCTTAGCAGCCTGTGGCCATCTTGGTCCATGACATTTCAGAAACCCTAGCTATGGATGAAAAGATTCTCCTATTTAGTTGAGACCCCTTCAGGAGAACTGACAGGTAAACTTCAAAGGGGAAGGAGTACTCCCAGAACACCGGTGGGTTTTAGTTAGGTAAGGCAAGAGGTTCTTAAAATAATATGCTGAGATACCCTCTCCTGTCCCCCTCCCCCCTCCCCCACCCTTCACCTCCCCTACCCCCTTTCCTTTCTCCTCAGCAGAGACATTTGAATAACACTGCCTGGCCTCAATGCTTCATACAAGAATCAGTGTCTAGTTTCTCCCTCTGTCTCCCCTCCCCCTCCCTTCCTCTCCTGTTTGTCTTTTCTCTCCATCTTTCTCTAGTTAATATAAGGTTTTATTTCCTAGCTCCCAATTAAAAAAAGATGCTTAATAAACAGTTTTATGTGTTTTAATTCTACCTTCTTCCGAGGCTTCTTAGGACATAACAACATTAATAAAATATGAAAAAGTAGGTAAGATCCTAGAAAAGATGATTTAAAAGTGTCTAGTTATAGGAACTTAACAGATTTTGTGACGAAGGCATTTTCTGTGCACTTCTTGGCAGTTGGGGGCAAGATAAAAAGTTGGACATAGGAGTTTCTAAATGAGAGCTTTTCCAATGAGAGGCAGAAAGGGAGTGAATCCCAAGGAGAGAGGAGGTAGGGAGGACCTAGGAGGAGTAAAGGGAGGAGAAACTCTAATCAAGATATATATGATGAGAAATTAATCTATTTTCAATAAACGAAAAAAAAATGTAAAATAGACCTTTGGAATTTAAAAAAATTCTGACATAGTTGTAAAAGCAGAAAGGAGGAAGTGCTTCTTAGCAAGTATTGAAAGGTGACTACAGCCCCTCAACTGTGGGGCCTCCTGGGGGTGTTACATGATAGCAGTATCCTTGGCAACAGCTTCAAACAAACACTGATGTGGTTTCAATATTACCCTTCCTTGTCATCAAAGACACAGCACCAAAGTCAAGCTCAAAGAAACCCGCCTTCAAGATGACCTGAATTCGAGCCTCCCTTAGCCGACCCGCTGTTTCTCACCCTTCCTTTTCTTCTCATTTCTACCCACCCCCCTTTAGAGTTCTCTGCACAGCACTGTGAGTGTGATGTAAGAATTCTGTCCTTAATCTTTAGCATCACTCACTTCTCATTTGTTGATTGAGAAACTTAGAAAGTTTACCTGATGGAGGCCCCTTGAGATCTGCCCTGTCTTGGTCTGGGGTCCAGTTTCCCTAACCTGACACTGACTAAGAGCCCATCAGCTTCGATACTTACTGTCATAGGTGGTCCACACCTGTCTCATACATGTCCATGTCACTGCCTCTGGGAAAGGAACACTCTCTCTCTATCTCTTTGTGACACCAGAATGACAGACCACTGTGTAGTTCGGAGGAACGTGTGTGTGGTAGGCACATTTAGGGACAGGAAATCATGATGTGTCCTCTGTCATTCTAAGTGAGCAAGCAGCGACTGGGAAAGTCTGAATGGCACACTGGTGGGTTCCTTCTACTCTGCCTTGCTCATGTTTCTGGCTCTCACATACAGTGGTGAGTGGGTCTGAGCCAATAGGAGGGCTATTTTTACCACACAGATTCTGTCTGTGTAAGCTCACACATCAGTTGTCTCTCTCCTTTTTGACAGCAAACATTCAAGCTTGAGGACACGCTGCCACTCATTTCGAGGAAACACCAAGTATTTGATATTTATCAGCATTTAGGGAAGATCAGTTTCTAGTTGTTTCCATAGATCTCAAGCATAAATATTTACACAAGACAAACTTATACATTATGGTTTTTACTCTGTCATCTGTGGAACTATGATTATTTCCTATGGAAGATTGAAAGTTTTATTGAGCCTTTGTTTTGCAAGAGGCATTATAGCAAGTAGCAAACTCAGAGCAGGAGACAACATCAACCATAGGAGACATAAGCATCTATTGCAAGCCTCTATTCTCACAGAGAAGTGAAAAGCTTCAATTAAATTAATTAGGTAAGTAAAATGCTACAAGAAGCTATGTCTTATCATAGTAAAATTTGAATATAGATATGAATATAAGCTAAGAGTATAGGGAAAGGCTAAGAGTAGGTACATTTTTAAACCAAGCATTAAGAGAGACAGGTGGCCTCCTTTGGAAGAATCTACTGAAACAGAAACTGTAGTTAGGTTTATTTATGCCTTGAAACGTGCTGTGTTTTCTAGAAGATTCATGAAGATTGGAAATTTATGAAAAAAATCATAATGCTATTAAAATATGATCAATAAGTTAATGTTTAAAATGTATTAAACATGGTGTATGGCTCATTGAAATGGCTAATATATTTCATATTAATTTTATGTGTTATAACCACGTGTTACACAATAAGCACAGACATATAATATGCATATTAAATTATTTTTAAAACTCCAAAATGCTTTTTGATATTGGATAATTTTTTTTGTTTTGTTTTTTGTTTTTTAAGGCAAGGTTTCTCTGTGTAGTTTTGGAGCCTGTCCTGGAACTTGCTCTGTAGATCAGGCTTGCCTTGAACTCACAGAGATCCGCATGTCTCTGCCTCCTGAGTGCTGGGTTGGTATTTTTATGATTCAACTCCTTTGCTTGTCATCAGCAATGGTGCAAACATTCATTGTTTTTTTTTTTTAAAGGAAATTAATTCTGTGGCTAGTTCCAGATTTACATTTAAAAAGATGTTTTTTTGCTTTCATTGAAAACTAAGAATTAAAAAAATACTTTATGAAGCTCTTTTCTGAACCTTAAACACTTCAAACAGGTGTGATTGACACACACTTGTGATTCCAGGACCCAGGAAGTTAAGACAGAAAGGTACTAAGTTCAAGACCAACCCAGATTGCATAACAAACTTACCAAACACAAAACAAAACAAAACCTTTAAAAATTGAAAATATTTTGGACTGTTTATATAACATTATTTTATCTCTGGATTCTTAGTTTTCTTTGTTTTGTTTTTAAAGGAATTTTGATATATATACTCACAAACCTAAAGTTTGGGTCTTCTTTTACTCATTCATAATGAAATGGTTTTTAGTGTAGACATACTCCAATTAGACATTTCCACTGGTACAATAAATTAGGTATGATGAGAAAGACTCTGCCAGACGTGGTGATGCACGCCTTTAATTCCAGCACCCTAGAGGCAGAAGGAGGTGGGTCTCTGTGAGTTTGAGTCTAGCATGTTCTACACAATAAAATCTAGGTCTGTCAGGGATACATAGTGAGACCATGTCTTAAGAATAAGAGGAGGAGGAGAAAAGGAGAAAAAGACACTTCTTTGCTTTTTTGTCTTTCTTATCCACTTTTTCCTGTAACAAGAGTTCATTGCCCTCTTGTCCATTCAGTCATTTATATACGCACCCATCCATTCTCCCACATATCCATATTCCCACCCATCCATTCTTCCATTTCCTGTAGGAAATCCTCAGCCAGGAGCGTTTAAGTTACCTGCCCAGTTGGGCATGGCCTCTTATACTATAAATGCCGATGTGAAGGGCGTGTTCCCTCTCTCTTCTGGCTGCTGGATTCTGTTCTTGCTCCCCGTTCATGCAGAGGACTGTGATCTGTGAGTCTATCCCTAAATAAATAACTCATTATTATACTCAATTGTGAGCTAGTGTGGGGTTTCTTTTTAGTGTCCATCTTCATCCATTCATTTATTCTCCTATCCATCCTTTCTCCCATCCATCCATTCTCCCATCCATCCTTTCTCCCATCCATCCTTTCTCCCATCCATCCTTTCTCCCATCCATCCATTCTCCCATTCATTCATTCATTCACCAAATTTGTAGTAAGTCTCAACTATATCATAGAGAATATGCTGGAATACGAAGGGTGCTAGGTCCTCCAAGAATGAAGTCTGGGGACTTAAGACTTGGTGAGACTGAAGCAGGAAATGTTGCTTTCTGTGTGCAAGGGTTAATACTAGTCTTTAGAGTCTGTAAGAATCTTTAAGGCAGGAAGGTAATGCTCCCTTTCAGGGAGGTGGGCTGAGAGCATCCAGAAGCTTTTCTGAAAGGCTAAACTATTTCTTCTTGCATTTGTTTGTATGAGAGGAGCACACTGAACTCCTTAGCCCTTGGTGAAGCAAGTGTGATCAAAGGTATCTGTGTATGGCTCATAATGTATATGGTTTGCTCTGATTCTATGACATATTTGGTGTCTACCATTGTGTGTTTAAAATTCAGCACTGCCCCTTAACATTAACTGAAAGTATGAGAAGCAGTCTTCCCTTGAAGCCCACATCCGTTCCTCTTTTCTTACTAGTGGGGACTTCAGTTATTCAGAAAGTCTTCATTTGGTCTTTGCTCAATTTCCTTTTTCCTTTTTCAGATACAAGATTAGTAAAGGACTGGAGGATTTAAAAGCTGTTAAGCCAGTTGGGGAGACATATATCCATGAAGGACTAAAGCTTGTAAGTTATTTTATATTTGTAAGTATGGGAGAGAGTGGCTTTTTATTATATGATTAAAATTCCTTTACATATTTATGTCTACTTTTCCAATGGTTTAGTCATCCTAGATATGAGATTGGTAAAAAAAAAAATACCCCTTATTGTGAGTGTTGATAAGTAAAGTTTGTATGTATTTTATCTTCTTAACAAATTGTCTGCCTTCCTCTGGGGTTATATTCAGATTAATCAGTCATAAGTATAAAAATCTTTTTCACAGAAACCCAGTGATATATATTTTTATCTATATCTATATACTTGTTACATAAATATCTACATATTTCAAATAAAAATGCTAACATAAATATTTGACTTAATCAACTAGTACATATAAATGTATATTTATTATTTTGTCATCCTTAATATCTTTATTTTGTCAAACATACAAATTCAGCTCTATAGCCCATGCTGGCTAAAAGTTAGAATTGTGCTGGGTGCTGGTGATGCACGCCTTTAATCTCCCCACTTGGGAGGCAGAGGAATCAGAGGAGGCAGATAGTTTAAGGCCAGCCTGGTCTACAGAGAGAGTTCCAGGACAGCCAGACCTATACAGAGAAACCCTATCTTAAAAGAAAAAAAAAAAAAAAGGAAAAAATTTCAAATTAAATGGTTAGTTGTATAATTACTTTTTATTTTCAGGCCAATGAACAAATTCAAAATGCAGGAGGCTTGAAAACCTCCAGTATCATAATTGCCTTGACAGATGGTAAGCTGGATGGCTTGGTACCATCGTATGCAGAGAATGAGGTGAGTGCTGAGCAGGAGCAGCTGTCTACACCCACCATTGCACTTAGCTGTGTGTGCACATATAGTATAGATGGATTTTTTTGATTCCACCCAGTCCCACAGCTGTTTAGTCCCCAAGAAATACACAGAGGCTTATATTAATTATAAACTGTTTGGCCTATTAGCTCAGGCTTATTATTAACTAGCTGTTACACTTAAATTAACCCACAATTCTTATCTATATCTAGTCATGTGGCTTGGTATATTTTCTCAGTAAGTCATTCTCATCTTGTTTCCTCTGCTTCTGGATGATGACTGGGCTTCTGCCTTTTCTCTTCCCAGAATTCTCCTAGTCTGGTCACCCCGCCTATACTTCTTTTCTGGCTACTGGTCAATCAGCTTTTTATTAAACCAATATAAGTGACAAATCTTTGCAGTGTACAAGAGCATTATTCCACAACATATAACTTATTTGAATATCTCTCTCCTCCATCCTTTGTACCTTCCATCCCTCCCTCTGTCTCTCCTTCCCTTCTTCCCTCTCCTATTTTTGTTTCTTCATAGGCAAAGAAGTCCAGGTCACTTGGCGCTAGTGTTTATTGTGTTGGGGTCCTTGATTTTGAGCAAGCTCAGGTGAGTTACACCAGATCTGTAAACTGTAACTCACTAACTTGCTTTAAAGATAGCTAAAAGAACTTTCTGTTGTGATTTGCAAAGATTTTGCATAAAATGATATATGTTTGAGCTCTCCTAAAATGTCAGAATGTTTATAGGTTTTGTTATGGAGAATAAAACTGAAAAAAATTTCTTGAATATTTATTTGGTATGGGTCTTAAAAGAAGATAAATATTTAGATTAATGCTATGTAAATGTCCCTTTATCTTAATTGGCAAGACTATGATGATTGCTGTAGATAGAATTCTTATTTGCAGGAATTTGAAGAACTTACTTAGAAATCTTTAAGGTTATTTTTCATATAAATCTATCTTTTTATTTAAATTTATATCACTTTACACTTAATTTTTTTTTGTAATGACTAAAGTTCCAGAATCTCTTGCCATTAACAGAAATTAAATCACCTCTATGTTGCTTTGACTACGTAGCCATTAACCTTAGTTCATTTCATGGCTGTATCTTTGGAGGGAAATTGGTCTCTTCACCATCAGTTTCTGGCCTTGAATTTTAATTATATTTTATAGTTACATATCACCGTCTTGTGTGTATGTTTGTGTGTGTGTATATATATATATATATATATACACACACACACATTGATCATTAAAACAATTATAAAATATCACAGAGTGAATGATTCATAGCCAGTAATTTTTCAGGAGAATTTGACCCAAGTAGTTTTCCATGTGAATTTGTAAAGACTTGTGTGTCTCAACTACCTCTTAAGATTGTATTTTCCTTCTAAAGCTGGAAAGAATTGCTGACTCCAAGGACCAAGTTTTCCCTGTTAAAGGTGGATTTCAAGCTCTTAAAGGGATCATCAATTCTGTGAGTACACCTCTGAGGCCTGGAAGGCCTATAACATTACATGTAATGTTTAGAGAAAGGAGAGTGAACTTCGTTTGTTGCTGCCAACATGATGTAATTCTAAAGATCCAGACTTCTCTGTCCACGAAATTTAACACTGTCTTTCACATGTGGTTCCCGATTCTGGGAAGGCGATTTCTAGTTTAAGATTTTCTCAAACTCTGTCCGACATCTCTATCCTTTCAACGTAGGAATTAACCATCTTAGACCTTGAGAGTTTCTCCAGGCTTTATAGGAGAAATGTCAAATAAAAAATTTGATTGGAATGCGTGATGACTGCCTCCTCCAAGCCTGCTTGTGGATTAGTCAGGCAGCTTGATCCAGCGGCTGAAGATTTGACGGCACTTGTTCTTCCCATTTCAATGATTAATAGTGTCCCTGGAGCACATAATATTTCTGTTTGGGATTCAGCAGCGTCTTCCCTGATGACTGTTAGACTCTGGGCTCTCCTGAGCGGGGTCTGGCGGGGAAGGCGAGGAATGAAATTTGGAGTTGAATTCCTGGCTCCTGCTGGAGAGGTTTATGTTTCCTTTTACTGCCTTTTGCTAGAAGCACTAGGAACAGTTGCTATTAAGTATTTATGATATTTGGTAAACATCACCCTAAACTGCAAGTGAATATATATTCTCTAAGCAAAATCTTTTCCTTTAATCTTTAGGCATTTAGGAAAGGGAAAAGTATCTCACTGCCAGTAGTTGGTTCTGGCATTTTAAATTTCTCTTTAAAGATCATGCTCCTCAGAATGACAGGGTGAGATTTATTGGCTTTGTTTTTCCAAAAACTAATAGAGTTTTTAGAGAAGACACATCATTTGGTTCAGTCACATCTAGTGGACATCCCAAATGTAAATACAGAATAGAACAGAGATTAAATCATTGCAGGATTTTAGCAAGATTATTAGTTGTGATTTTTTTAGGAAAAAATTGCCATGTGAAAAATAGTTAAATTTTATGGCTAAGTTCAGGGTAAATAATAAAATGTTATAAAATTTAAGATCCTGGGGAAGGATGAGTAATTGACTTCCAATAAACAGGTCAGTAGTGGTGTGTATTTTTGATAGAGTTTTATTGTGCTTAGGGATGTGCATGTAAAGACCTCCCTGGGTTATTATGTTCTTTGATTTTCTTGTGGTTGTTCTATGTATATAGAAGCTTAACTCAGAATCTTCTAGACGACAACCTAGCATTCCCAAACTATGTTTGTGGGTTAGAAACACAGTTGTTTTTCCCCTCAGGCCAACTTTAGAATGTGATTTAAGTACACTGCAACCTGTCTGCATTGAGGCTCTTGGTGAATGTTATCATGAATAAGTAACATCGAAAGAATCAACAGGGAGTTAGAAGGAGTCACATATCTCAGGCACACACTTTGTGAAACCGCTTACATTTCATCTGAAGGGTGCAAACGGGAGCTGTGTCACAGCACAGCTCAGCTCCAGTTGTTTTGTTACCCTCAAGAGGCCTCTTGGGAAACCTCGCCCGGTCTACAGGTAGAAGCTGGAGACCTACAGCAGTCCGGACTGAGCTATGCTGAAGTGTTTATCTCTGTGATAACAGGCTGGGGCTTGTGCATGTCTTTGTAGAAATAAGACACAATTCAACCACGTCATTCCTTTTTTAGGAGAGGAGTTTCCTTTGTTTTCTGCTCAACTTGAATAACATTTTATACTTACATACCATAGCCTTGTTGGAAACATTTATTTTTTATTTAAAATAAATATAGCTCATCTTTCAGAAGGAGAACAAATAGGAGATATTATCCTATTCATTATGCTTTGCCAAACCAATGACTGGAATTGTTCTCTGTAGTGTAATTCAGTAAAATAAAGCAGATAGAATCAATAAGAACATTTAAGTCTTTCAGATAAGTGAGAAGAGGGGAGTTGTTGTCACCTCAGTGGATTCAAAAGGAACTAAGATCACAGTTGGGGTCAAATGCTAATCGACATGAAGATGGGCTTGGTTTGGACAAGTGAAGCTATTGACTGTTTTTCATGGTGGGATTTGAAAGGGGGTCTGACCATTGGAGCAGGTAGAATTATCAGCAAAGCACTGTTGACTAGAATGGCCTGAGCTCAGTGATTTAAAGAATGAATGTTGGCAGGTAGCATTGACTAAGGTTATGTATATTAACACATACTTGGATGGGTTTCATTTCCTAAAAAAGTGGAAGGTTAACGTAGAGCCTGGCATTTGTATGACAGTCATAAAGATTTAGGAAGAAGAACAACACATAGCAATGGGTAGGGAGATTTATAGAATGGAGTCATGATCTCTTAGGATGGTAAAGGGGTGGAGACAGTTTGAGGTTGGCAGTAGGAGGACCAGGTATGACTTCCAACCTGCTGCTATGGAGCCATGTGACTTGGACTATATCCTGTAGTGTAATCCCTCTGAGTTTTAAATTCCACCAATGAAATGGAAGTGATGAATTGTATTTCATTAGATGGTTCAGAGTGTTCCTGGGCAGAGGTGTTGGACTTGAAAACACTTGGTGGGAAGCTAGGAGCAGAGATCAATAACCATATAAGATGCAGCAATTGATCCATCTGTGAGGGAATCCATAAGGAAATATGTTCAGCAATGTGTGTGCCAAAGTCTTGGGATAACAGGACATAACTATATGGGGATTAGATTCACATAATTGGATGGGGATTGAATTCAGTAATTGGGTCATAACAAGGATTTCTAGATGATATGACCGTCAATGTCAAGTGTTTGACTGCTTACAAATCCTCAGGTCATAGGATACAAACTCAGTCCCAAACTGGGTAATAAAATCTGAATTTCCTATGTTAAAAGTTATGTAAAATTTTAGTGTCCCACATTTACAAAAGGCCACAGTTTCTTTTGAAAGAGTCCTCATTTCCGCTGCAACTTAAGCCAGGTATCAAAAGAAAAGATTATACTCAAAGAATTGTAGTTCCCTGAGGCAGGATATTTTTTACTTGTTCAGAATAAAACTCAGTCAAAAACCTCACTAGGGAAGCAGCTAATGGACAGGTCCTTTTCCCTGCCCAGAATGAAGGCAAGAATACGGTGAGCGTGAACCTTCGTCTGTATAATTCTCACTTCATGTTGCGCAAGCTCCTAAGCATAGGGTGGTACTGGTGCTGTTGCCTTGTTTTTTTGTGATAGACTGGTAACAGAGTGGTGAATTGGATAGTGTAAATGTTACCAAAACCTGAGAGATCACTGGGTCACAGGACTAAAGGAGCAAAAAATGGAGCTAAATATTTGGCATTTGGTTCCTAAGATGGATAACGAGATGAAGGCAGAGTGAGAACTTCTATATAGAGTGGGCAGAAGTGTAGTGGGTGACAAGGAAGAGCTCAGCAGAGAGATGGGAATCCAATTGACTTCGAGAGAAGAAAACTCAGGGGGGATGTCCCATAGAAAATTGGAGGACAAGTTAAAGGTTAAGCTTGGAAAGTTTTAAAATTTGAGTCATTACAGTTCCTTTTGTTATTTCTCCCAACACATTGACTACAAGCACAAATATAAATTTCTATTTTTTTCTGAACTTCACATGATTTTTAAAAAAACTGGAGTCACTAAAATTATTTTTGGTTTCCTGAGGAAATGATTACAAGATTTATATGTGAAAATGAGATTGTATTTGCACTACTGAAATCAGACAGACGTGTGAGTACCCCGTGGTTCAGGGTCAGTGATTCATTGTGCAATTGCTGTGGAAGAAAAGGGAAAAAGAAAACAAACCCACAGACTGGTGAGCAGTCTCAAAAGAACATAGCTACAGATGCTCTGTGGAAACTCCCTGTCTTTTATTTTTCAAAATAGGACCATGGATGCTTTACTACTTGGAATTATTTACAAAAGTTTTGTTTTTAATAAGAGTGTCTTGGAAAAGATTAAGCAGAACAAGATGAATTCATCATGAAACTGGCTTCATAGTATAACTGTGATCCAAAACTGTAGAGCACTATGTTCAGGGTGGCTGTGGTTAGTGAGAAATTCGTTTGAAAAAGGGTCTACCTTAAGCTACAGGTGCATAAATAAGAAGGGAATGATCCAGGCAGTGTGTGTTCAAGTGACATTGCAATAGATACCTAGGAAGACCATACAACATAGATTTAAAAGATCACTGCATTCATAGTGTTGGGGATATAAACATTACATCTGGAGATAAATTGTTCTTAGTCATGTTCATTGTTGTTTTGTTTGAAAAAAAATCTAAGTGGATTTAAAACTATGTTATAATAGAAAGCGGAGATACTGCAAACACGTTTCTCTCTTGGCAAAGGGAGTAGCTGGGGCCTGATAACAGTTTACCACAATGACTGTAATGAGCGTCTTAAGTGGGGAAACCTGTATTTATAAAATCATCATTGATGGATAGCTGAAAGCTTGAACAACTGTAAAAGATTTAGTCTTGAAAAAAAAAAAACAAACTGACAAGATTTATTCAAAACTGGGATCAGTTTTTAGGGTGCTGGTTAGATGCTACAATGTGATAACCTAGGATTAGAGCACAGGCTCACCCCCACTTTTATTCTTATATAAAGTTGCAAAAGTTTCTTAGGTTTTATTATGCTCCAGCCATTAAGATAAGTACAAGAGAATCTTGTCATTATGATATCATAACTGTCAATGAAAGAGGAGAAACCACTTGAGGATGAAGAGCTATACACACGGCTGTGTTGGAATTAACACACAATTTGAAATGGGGGGTTGCTTTTTCTTTCTTACAGAAATGCTAAATTAATAAAGCAAAACAAATAATAGTGCCCTAAATATGCACAAGGGAGAAACACTTACAGTCTACACCTTACTGTTAGTGTCCTTTGCTTTCCTTCTCCAGCCTCTGCCAATGCATGCCTATTCCCTTTCCTGGTTCTAAGAAGAATTTCCTCTAAGGGATCTAGGTGCAGCATAAACCTCAAATCTCTCCAGTTGTTACGGAACTTAGAGCCTACAGAAAAACTAACTCCTCATTAATCTAGATAATTATACAGTATTTGAACATTAAAAGTTAACTTTGAGTCCAGTAACTCTAATTTTACCATGTTATTCTTGCTGCACTCCATTAGGACTCCTCAGATCACACATGATAAGAATTAATTTACTACTAGTTTAAGAGTGAAACAAATGTTAATCTGTAAAATTGCATAATCCAGAGAAGGAAACTCCCTGAGGGGTAGCTGGATCCAGATTAGTGAATATTTTCTATGGCTTTATTTTTTTGTTCTTTCTTACATGGAGGAGCAGTAGAGTGTAGGACTTGAAGAAGGTTGCAATGATTGTCTTTGGCCAGCAAACCTATTGGAAAGTAGCCACCACCACTGACAGCAGTCAGATTGCAGGATCAGAGCTCAGTGTCTCGTCAACTAAGGCATGATGTCATGTCAGCATCATTAAGACCTCATGGGGTAATATTCACCTTTGTCCCTATGACCTTAGGTGCAAGTCAATAGGGAACTATCATGGTCCCTAGTAACCTCACTAGGGCTGTTTGTAATAAGTGACACTTTATTCAATAGAGAGGAGGCTTTATCTATAGAAAAAAAAGACGACTAGATGTTCGGGGTGGAAGGAGAAATCAGAAAATAGTACAGCCTATCATAATATTTGACCACGATTAAACGGTTTACAAATACTCTAAACAAGACATTTGTTCTAAATCCTCTTTATCTAAGGATGAACATGAAGAAATTACTTTAAATTGATCATTTTATTAAACAAACTTATGCTTTGACATTTAAGACACACATTCAACATTTTTTAAAGAAATAATCTGGTTGGAAGTATAGTTTAAAGAAATCAAATCCACTTTGAATTATTGCAGCTTTATGACATTGTGTGCGAAAACTAAACCCATGGCATTAGGTAATCAAAAGAAAAATGCCAACGTTCAATTTGTTAACACTAACCTGTAAGGGCTACCTAGGTTTTTGTTGTATTTTGTGGTATGTGTGCGTGTGTGTGTGTGCTTGTTCATGTGTGTTTTTACATGTGCTATCCTTGCCTATGGGGATCAGAAGACAACATGAGTCTTGATGTTCACCACCTTTGTGTTTGACAGTGTCTCTCATTGGCCTAGAACTTGAAGTAAACTAGGATTCATGGTCGGGGGCTGCAGGTATCCACCCATTCCTGTCTCCCACCTCACCATCCTCACCATCCTCACCACCTTCAGCCACCATAGAGCTTTGCTTTTTATATGGGCTCTGGGGTCAACTCAGATTCTATAGCTTGCAAAGCTCTCCCCTGAGGCCCACAGGACCATCAGTCCTTGAGAGAAGATTGAATTGAGTAGAAAGTCAGGAAGAAGGCAGAGAAAATGTCAAAAATGGATGATCGATGTACTATAGAGTATAAACTATGGTGCCAAAGTGTGAGATTTCTTAGTTATATCTTATTTTTCCCCAAATCCTGATTCTTTTTTTTATGAGTGTGTGTTTGTGTGTGTGCATGTATGTATTTGTTTGTCCTTGTGTGCACATGTATATTTGTTGTGTATTTGTGTGCATGTGTGGGTGCATATATGTGTGTTTGTGTATGAGTGTGTGCATGTGTATAAGTGCTTGTGTGCATGTGTGTGTCTCTGTGTGTACGTGTGCCCTCTCAAGAATTGTAGCAAATGTTCTACCATTGCTGTGCATCCATAGCTCCATGCTGACTTAAAAGACATTCTTAACTCAGTTCAACACTTTCCTGTGTTCTGGTTGTGAGGATAGATGTGTCCCCTATACTTGTCAAACTTCCTTGTTTCTAAGGCTTATCTACTTGAGAAATAGAACTAATCATACTTCTATCAGTTTCTGGCAGAAAAACACTTTACCAGTCCATATTCATGTAAAATCAGATGGAACAAATATAGATATCACTCTCTGTGAATAAAACACAACAATGGGCAATTCTGGGTAGTAAGAAATAATTTATACACCACTGTGAAAAATGGATGAGAAATCAGGTGAAAGTCATTGATTCATCACGGTCGAATTTGGTGATGATTCTAAGATTGTATGTTTACCCACAGAAAGGAAAACGAAGGGAAAGAAAATTCTGTTTCTAAGCACCACCCTGTTCTCTGTTTCCTGTCCCTTGGGGAAATGGGAGAGCCGAATAAGCACTTTGGTTTAAAACTGCAGCTATGAGGTGTGGAGGAACTTCATGTCACGTGACCTTTGGTATTTGGGCTTATGTATACTGACAATATCACTGAGGCTGCTACTAGGACCCGGGTAAGTGTCCCAGGGCACCTACGGAAGTATCCATGTTTTCTTCTGTCCCAGTGCAAATGAGGGAACATGACCAGAATTAGAAGGAGAGACTGCTTATCAAGAAGAACCTACATGCTAGAGAACAGGCGTGAACCAGTGAGAATGGGGAAAAGCCCCAAAGTGTCAGGTCTGCAGGGGCATGATAGTTTATAGGATGTTTACATAACACAGTTCTCGTAGAATCAGAACTCTGCGCGTGCTTCATTCTCTGTTGAGACCAGGCAAAAACAGTGATTCTAGCCTACATTCCTCAGGTAAAGAGTTAGGAATTTGTAACTCAAGCTTTTGTTACTGGGTGACATCCATGTTGGGAAACAGGTTAGAATGTTGTATGCACTCCTGAGTAATCGGTATTCTCAAGGGCCAAACATCTCTATGTGGTTGGTAATTTTTGTTGTTTGCTCTTTGGGGGCTGCTTACCCAGCTCCCAAGTAAACACACAGAGACTTTTCTTTTTTATGAATGCCTAGCCTTAGCTTGGCTTTCTTTTTAAATTATCCCATTTACCTTTTGCCTCTGGGCTTTTGCCTTTCTCTATTCTATATACCTTTCTTAACTTCTGACTCCTTAGTTGGCTGTGTGACAGGGTGGCTGACCCCTGCTTTCCTTTTCCCCCTTTCTTATTTATTCTCTCTGCCTGGTAGCCCCACCTATTTCTCTCTCTGCTTAGCTATTGGCCGTTCAGTTCTTTATTAGACCAATCAGTTGCTTTAGATCGGCAAAGCAATAGCTTTACAGCTGTTAAATAAATGTAGCATAAAAGAATGCAACACATCTTTGTGTCATTTAACACATATTCCACAGCATAAAGGAATGTAACACATGCTAAGCTAACATTCCAGAGCATCTCTAAATCTCTCAAAGCATGACATTGTAAATAACATTGCTTTTAATTGAAATATTACCTCTTAGAGAACACATATTTGGTAGGGACACTTGGCAACCACAGAGAAAGCCTTAACCACATATCCAGATCCTAAAGGGAAAAGGAAAGAGCATGAGTGACGTTCCGGGTGTGGGGCTCTGGCTTTTTGTACATTACTGGGCCTTTAAAGCTACAACCATTCAGTGATTTTTTTCCCCCTTTACAAGACATGAAATTTAAATGCTTTGTATTGGGAGCCATTCCTATACCCTTCCACCTGCTCAGTGAGTCAGAAGGTTAAGATGTTTTCTTTAAACACTCTTATTACCCTTACCTTTTCTGGCACACCATGTACCACTGACACAAGGAGTTTTCCTCTGTCAAGGACATGGCTAGAGTAGTGGTCAATTATCTGTGGTAATCCTCTGTCAATGGGTTCTACCCAAATCAGTTAGCCTTTTAGGGTGTTTAATAGAACTGTAACCATGTTGGAGATTAACGTGTTGAACAACATGAATCTAAATCTAACGAAACAATGTATTTTGGAGGAAAAGCCTGACTATTTGGAAGTGATATTTAAAAATGTAGGCATGGAAAAAATGACTTAGTGAAGATGGTCAAGAGTGCTTGCTGCTCTTTCAGAGGACTAGGATTTGGTTCCTAGCATCCATATTTGGCCATTCACTGTGGCCAGTAAGCTGATACCCTCTTCTGACCTCTGAGGGTACCCATGTGAAAACACACACACACTATTATAAAAATTAACTCAGGAAGCTGTGGTTGGTGGTACATACTTTAGTCCTAGAACTTGGCGGTTGGTCTAGAACATTCAGCAGTTCAAGGTCATTTTTGGCTCCATAACCTAACTTGGGCTACAGGAGATCTTGTCTCAAAACAAACAAAGAGCAACAAAGAAAACAATACCCTCAAAAACACACTCATAGAAAGCCATGCAAATAGAATTTAATATCCTTTTTCTCTTTTATACATCCTTCATCAAAAACCCTCTTTAAAAGATAATATTAGATTAAGCTTATAATTTTAATTTTCTTGTTTTATTCTTTTTTGTCTTTATTGTTTTGTGTTTGGCCCCCTGCCTCACGAATACTACTGATTAAAAATTTGAGTTCAGACAAATAAATTTTCATTGTAGCTGACTTAATATGATTTGATTAATTCAAGTAGCTCGACATTAAACTCTGTACTAGCTAGTTATAATTCAGCCTGGCACAAACTACAGTCATCTGGGAAGAGGGGCCATGACTGAGAACTGCCTCCATCAGCCTGGCCTACTGAAAACCTGTGGGGGCATTTTCTTGATAAATGATAGATGTGGGAGTGCCCAGCCCATTGTGGGTGGTGCCACTCCTGGGCAAGTGTATGGGTCTGGCTTCTATAAAGGCAACCTCAACGAGCTATAGAAAGGAAGCACTATGCCTCCATGGTCTCTGGCTCTGTGTCCGCATCCAGGTTTCTGCCCTGACTTTCCTTCATGATAGACTACAGGGTGTGATGTGGGATTCCCCTCTGTATGCTGTGAATATAATTGGTTAATAAAGGAACAGCTTTGGGCCTATAGCAGAGCTATAGGGGAATCGAGCTAGATGTGGAAAACCAAAAGAATGCTGGGAGAAAGGAGGTGGAGTCAGAGGGACAACATGTAGTGCAGCCAAAGACACATGCAGGAACTTTAGCTGGTAAGCCACAGCCATGTGGCCATACACAGATTAATAGAAATGGGTTAAATTAATATGTAAGAGTTAGCCAATAAGAAACTACAGCTAATGGGCCCAGCAGTGATTTAATAGTACAGTTTCTATGTGATTATTTCAGGGCTAAGCAGCCGGGAACCAACGAGAGGCTCTCTCCTACTACAAGGGTGTGAGATGAAATGAACCCTATCTTTCTCAAGTACTTTTGGTCAGTTTTTATTACAGGAATAGAAAGAAAACTAGGAAACTCTGTATTCACTTCTTTGTCTTATCTTCAGGACGCCTGTGCTTTTTATTGGGACACCCCCTGAACTATATGCCCAGCCCTATATTTGCTTTTCAGTCAAATTTAATTAGTACTAATTGAGCAAGTGATATTTGTAAGAAAATGTTCCATATACTTGTTATTAGGTTACAATTTAAACATGTGATGATCTTATTCATTTAAAATTATTTGCTACATTTTAATGAAATAGGCTATTTAGAAATACAAAAAAATAGCATTTTAACTCTGTCTTGGCTAATACTGGTTGTTGAGAGTTTGTGATTTTTTTTTCCAAGCTGGATATTTGATATTCAAATCATAGTACTCTGAACTATGACTTGTATGGTTATCATAAGCTTTGAAGACACCAGAGGTTGTAAATAAATTGCTCCATTTAATTTATTCAAGTTTAAATTTTTATTGTGGGTGTATCCTAAGCATACCTTTTCACTAAACAGCCCTATGTTGTTCTTGATTCCAGAAAAAAACATTTTCTTTTTCATACGCAGTTTCCATTTCATGATATTACTTTTATTTTCTTTATGTGTGTCCTACTGGATACCACAACTCACCTCTAATGTGTAGACTCTTTCAGAAGGTTATATGATCTCAGTCAAAACTTACAAAAGCCCAGATACACGAGCCATGCTTTAAATATATCATGAAATCTATTTTTACTGACAAGTGATGGTTCCTTGACAACAGTGTCATTGTGCCTGGTTACTGATCAGCAGCTCTAAAGACTTGAGTGTCAAATGAAGACGACATAATGCACTCACTGTAGACAGAGGAATTCCTGGAATAGCTGGGCCTGACTTAGATCTGGCTCCCATTCTCCAGTTCTGTGCCAGTGCTGCTTGCAGAGGACTTATCTGCCCTTTGTTAGCTAGTGAAGAACCTGGTCTATAGTGAATGTGTGCAACTTGATGCTACATGAGACAGAGGGGATTTAATCTAAATTAATTTGGAACATGCTTGTAGTACCCAGGGAGAAACACCATTCTGATACCACATTCAAGTTGGGCTGCAGAGAAGGGTCAATAGTGACATCTACTTTCATCTCAAGCCAAACATCTGTGCCCTCAAGGAGGCCAGCAGGCAGCTGCCACAGCTGCCTCTCCACACTACACCCAGCCTTGCTGCTAACCCAGAGCTAACCCAGAGCAGAGACTCAACATCCTTATCTGAGTCTTCCCTTTGCCCTTATCACATAGAGAAATTCCATAAAATCAGTGTTTGCAATAACACTTCAGCATGTTCAGACTTCTGAACTGTACTTGCAATACGTTTAATTTTTTGTAAAACTAGTTAGAAGCAACAGAAATTCAGCAATTGCTATTTGTAAGGGACACTGTAATTAGTCCAACAGCAATTTTTTATCTATCTATCTATCTATCTATCTATCTATCTATCTATCTATCTATCTATCTATCTATCTATCTATCCTTCTATTTATCTATGTATTTATTTATTTTTGAGACAGGGTTTCTCTATGTAGTTCTAGCTGTCTGGACCAGGATGGCCTTGAACTCAGAGATCTGTCTGCCTCTGCCTCCCAAGTGCTAGGATTAAAGAGGTAAGCCACCATGCCCGGTTCTTAAATCTATCAGAAAATTCATTCTACCATACAACTCAGAAAAGATGACATTATTTTACTTTGAATTTTTTATGTTACTAGAAAAACATTTTTAAAAAATTGTCAAACAATCTACAGGAGGCACTCAAACAAATATTAAAAAGGAGGGAGTTTCAACAAAGGCATTGAACATGAGCACTTGATTAACAATTTGGAATAATATACAGGAATATAGAGTTTTTATAAAATCCTCTTTGTCGGTCTGTTTTCCATTGTAATTTTTCACAAGCTTATAAACACAAGAGTAATAAATGGAGCTGTGTGCACCAATAGTGACTCCTCCATGAGCTCTGCTTCCTGGAATTTTACATCTTCATCTTCCTCTCAACCTGTATCCTGTGGGAGCAGATGTAGTTTAGGGTCTTAGAGGCTGTATGGTTCACAAAAAGATGAAGGAAAGAAGCTAAGAGAAAGAGCACTGAAAGATCAGCCCTCAACTCAGCAGGTCAATTGACACACACACACACACACACACACACAATCTAAATCTAAATCTGCCCCTGAGAGAAGACATGGTATTCATCTTTCTGAGCCTTGCTTATGTCATTTAACACCTTCTCCAGTTCTGTAAATCTTCCAAAAATATCATTCTCTTTTTTTCCCCTTTTAAGATTGACTTTTTATTGAGTATTTATTTTTAGCTATGTATGTGGAAATGTGCATGAGGGTGCAATTGTTGGTGAAGCCCAGATGCATTGAGCCCCCTCCACCCTGAGAATATAGAGTTACAGGCAGTTGTGAGCAGCCTAGTGTGGGTGTGGGGAACTGAACTCTCATCCTCTGCAGACGCAGTTCTAAGTATGTACTTAGAACCTCTGAACCATCTCTTCAGCCCTCATTCATTTGATTACGGATGAGTGAAGTTCCATTCTGCATGTGTGTATCACATTTTCTCATGCATTCGTCTGCTGATGTGTATCTAGCTAGTGCCATGTCTTAGCTATGGTGGATAGTAAACGAACAAACATAGACAGACAAATGTCTTCGAGTATGTTGACTTAGAGTTCTTCATGTATATATACCCAGGAGTGTTAGGGTTCATTGATGTGATAGTTCTATATTTTTAGTTTGCTTTATTAAGAAAACATTTTAACGTATCGTTGTGTGTGTGTATGTGTGCATGTGTGTGTGTGTGTGTGTGCTTGGGGTGTATGCTATAGGGCCCAGAGAAGCTGCATTCTGATGTCAGTGAAGGAATATAACAGCAGCAGCAGTGACAGCAACGGAGCAGATGTGCTTGTCAGCAAAAGTAAAGGGAAATAGCTCAACAGTAGGCCATTGTCCTTTCTTGACATCCTCGCTGTTGCTTGTTCCTTATGTGCTTGATGTTGGCTATTGTAACTGCAGCGAGATGGAGTTTAAGCTGCTTTTAATGTACATTTCTCTGATGGCTAAGGATGCTGAGTACTCTTCACATTTACTGGCCACTTTTAGTTTTGCTTTTGAGCTGTTTATTCCATCCACTAGCTCAAGTCCTTCATTCACTGAATGATTTGGTTTTATTGGTATTCAATTTTTAAATACTTTCAATAGCCTGGATATTAATCCTGTGGGAACTGTGTAGTTTATGAAGATTTTTTTCTCATTCTGGTGATGGTTTTTCTGGCTGTACAGGAGGTATTTAATTTTTTAGAATACCATTTACCAACTCTTAGAGTTCTTTTCTGAGCTGTTAGAAGCTTTTTTAATGTTTTAGAATCCCATTTACCAATTCTTAGAGTCATTTTCTGGGCTGTTAGATTATTTTTTTCAGAAAGACCTTGGTTATTCTCCTTATTGGTGTTTCTAGCAGTTTCAAGAATTCAGGTATTAAAGTCTTTGGTTAACTTTGAATTGATGTTTGTGCAGTGTGGGAGATAGTGACTGAGTCCCATTCCTATATAAGAACAGATAACAAGATAGATCTTCAGTTTCCCCAGCATCATTTGTTGAAGAGTCTTCCATTTTCCCAGATATATTTTAATATCTTTATCAAAGATTAGGTGACTACATCTCTGCACAATTTCTGTATCCTTTATTCTGTGTTTGCACATGTCTTTCTTTGTTACTATGATGCTGTTTTAGCTGCCATGGCTCTGTAGTATAGAGGAGTCTTGAGTGAGAATGTGGTGATACCTTCAGTATTGTGTTGTCCAATAAGCATTGTGATAGTCAGGAAATTTGTTATTCCATGAGAATTTCAGAATTAATTTTCCTTGTCTTGTGATGAATTTTGTTGGCTTTGATGGGGTTTATTTTTAATCTATAGGTTGCTTTTTGCTAGATAGCCATTTTCCCAATCTCTTCTTCCTACCCTTGAACACGGGAGGCCTGGAAAGCATCTTCTATTCACTTCTTCAGTTTCTTCCATTACTGTCTTAACATTTCTAACACAGAGGTCTTTCATCTCTGGCTAAGTGCCTGAAGCTATTGTGAATATGATCCTTTCCTTGCTTGAATCTTGGGGATGTTTTGATTTGCATACAAAAAGGCTACTGAGTCGTCTGCGTCCACTTTATACCATGAGATGCTTCTGAAAGTCTTTGTGAGATCTAAGTGTTTTCCGGTGAAGTCATCAGGCTCTTTAACTATAGGAGCACGTCATCTGCAAACAGTGGCACCTTGACTTCTTCCTCTCCTACCTGTATTCATTTTAGTCCTTTCCCTTACATTTTTGCTCTAGTTAACACTTCAGGAACTATATTGAATAAGAGCAGCGAGAGTGGACCCTCTTGTCTCATTCCTGATATCAGGGAAATGTTTTCAGTTTTTCTCCATTTAATATTATTTCGTCTGTAAACTTATTGTATATAATCTTTAATATATTCTTTTTATTCCTATTTTTAAGGGCTTTTATCAGGAGGGATGTTGAACTTTGTCAAAGGTCTTTCTACATCTATTGAGACAATGATGCTATTTTTGTCTTTTAACTGTCTGTTGCCTTAGTATGTTGAACCAACCTTTCATTCCTCGCCTGGGGTAAGACCTACTTGGTCATAATAGATGTGTAACTGTTTTTATAATTTTTTAAAAAAGAATTTACTTTCATTTTATGCATATGAATGTGTGCGGCATGTACGTATGTGTAACATGTGCATGCCTGGTGCCCTGCAGAGGCCAGAAGAGGGCATCTTACTCGCTGGAAGTGGTAGATGATTGTGAGCCAACACGTAGGTGCTGCAAATCTGGGCCTTCTGTTAGGACTCATGAACACTGGGCCATTTTTCCAGGCCCATATATGTGATTCTTAATATATTCACAAGAGTGTGATTTGTAAGAATTTTGTCTCTGTTCACCAGAGAAAGTGGTCTATTAATCTTTCTCTCTCTGTTTCTCTTTCTCTGTCTCCCTCTCTGTGCATGCATGTGTATTTGTGTTTTATTGTTTTATGTCTTTATCTAGCTGGTATCAGAGCAATACTGACTTTGGAGAATAAATTAATGCTTTGCTTTCTCTATTTATCAAACAATTTTGAGGAGTATCACAGTGTCTTTAAATCAGTAGTTGAAAAGTTATGGTATGTTGAAGGAGTCATGATACCTTGCCTTTTTATATTTATTGTTTCTGTGATGTGATTTATGCGTATGTCTTTCAGTTTTATTTGGAGATATTACTATGAGTACCATAATCTTGGGATCCCAAATTTTCATTTTTATACTTTCAAATTATACCATCCTGTATTTCTGAAACTCATTATTTATAGAAGGGCTAGTAGTTACTTTTTCTTACAAACTGTCTTGACTTATCTGGACCATAATGTGATTGTTGATTTGATGGTTAGAGAAACATCTTGATGCTTCCTCTAGTTTATTTTTTTCAGCATAAGCAGTTAGAGGTTGCATTGCATGTAACAAACAGTATGTCCCGCATGAAGGGGGGTTCTGCTACGTAATCTGTTGTAATTTTTCAAAAAAATAACTTCTTATAGATGCAGTTCTACTCTCAACATCAGGTTCAAGTTTTGGAGCAGGAAGCTGGTGCCGAGTAAATCCAACTACATTATGTCACACGGTGGTGCTGACTTAGGAATCACTATTTTTAAAAACTTGATCCCACTAGCCTAAACTACATCAGCCATGCCCTTTTCAGAAGTTGGAAAGTTTTTAAGTTAGACTTAACCCACAAAACTTTTCTAACATTTTCTTTAGAATCCTATTACTAGGCCGGGCAGTGGTGGCGCACGCCTTTAATCCCAGCACTCGGGAGGCAGAGGCAGGAGGATCTCTGTGAGTTCGAGGCCAGCCTGGTCTACAAAAGCTAGTTCCAGGACAGGAACCAAAAGCTACGGAGAAAAATCAAAAAAAAAAAAAAAAAAAAAATAGAATCCTATTACTCAGATTCTGTGAAAACATGTTGTTGGCTTGAAATTCCACCATCCATGAGGTTTTATTAGCTTTTATCATTGGTCCCCAGTTTTGCTCTCCATGAGTTTTCTTTTCTCTCTTTCTTTTTTCAAATGCAAGATCTTAAGATATTTGCTTCCTAGTCACTGAAGACTCTGATTGGTACGTGAAAAGCAGTATTCATTTGGAGAAAACTTTCAAAAGTTCAAATGTTGCCTCCCGTTCAGAGACACATTCTGCAGGGAGAGGTCCATGATTTCACAGGTGATTTCAGACTCGGAGTGTCTGTATTTCCGCCGTAATTAAGAAGCACAGGAAATGTTTGTGTTTTTGTTGCCTCAGGACTTCCGTCCTGTCTAGTTGCAAGCAGGGGATGTGAAAACCACTGTCCTTCATCTGTCTTCCACTTCCATCCAGAGAGGGAGGAATGCTGCTCGCAGACCATCTGGACTTTGTCTGACTTTGATAACACTGTGCATGGGAGTTCTAAAAACAGAGGCAGCACCGTGGCGACCAGCAAGCACAGCTTGCTTCATCTTGTTTTCCCCTGGTAGCCATAGGCCTTGTGTGGTGGCTTCTGCGCCCGGAGCCCAGTAAGTGGAGCTGCTCTGCTCCCATGCCTGGTGCACGCTTGAACACAGACTGAATTTTTGAGACTAATTAATGCTTGGCTTTCCCAAGGAGGCTGTGTTCTGCAAGTGTGACATTTGAGACACGTGAGGAGGATTTGCACCTTTGGGAATTAAGCCTGGGAAATGGACTAGGAACACATTGCCGAGTAAGGAAGCTGTTATATATTGGTAATCTTTAAACTTCAAAACAGAATGTAACAAACAACACTGTCAAGTAGGAAGTTTGATTTGCTGTCTTGATTCTGCCAGACATGGAGAGCCTGGCATTGGTTTTGATATCAGGAATTTTCAATCACTGTTCTTACCCAAGGACTTTGAGGCAGTGCGTATTTTTTCTCTGTTGGTCTAGATTTATTCTGAACAAATATGGATTTTACAATGTACAATGTTAGATTATATCCAAGATAACACTTGTTTTTCCAAAGACTTTCTGTGTGTAATGGGGAATTGAGTTTTCTCTGACATCTTTTGAACCAGGGAGATGGCCTCAAGGTGGTTAATAAACAGAATTCACATGTTACAGTTACTCTTGTAGCTTAGCCTTTTTTTTTTTTTAAATCTTTTTTCAGATACTAGCTCAATCATGTACTGAAATCCTGGAAATGAGTCCTTCAAGTGTCTGTGTTGGGGGTAAGTGTTTAGAATTTCTAAGTACTATGTAAGAAATTGTTTTTTCCCCTAGCTAAAATATATGATTTAAAACTCATGTTGGAAGGGGAATAGCAAAATTAACTTTTTTGGCATCTTTTTTTGTGTAAAAAATTTTAAATAATTCCTTGAAATATTTCTATTTTAAATTCAAATTTTTAAGATTCGAATGTTATTTTAAATAATGAGCATATTGTGCGGCAGGCTTTTATAATGTTCTGTATATTTAGTTCATATTTGAGACTGTTCCTATGGCAAATAAAATAAAATCTTTTGTCTGGTTGGGTGGCCAGGTATGCGAAGGTGCAGAGCTGCCTGCTCTGTTGACCTGGCCACATCACCGTATCTACCAGCTCGAGGCACATATGGAAGTGACTTAGAGGAAGAGTGCAGGAAGGAAGCAGGTGGCGTCATCAGCTGCTGCTCAAGGCTCAGGTCCCCACCTCCCAGACATCCTTGCCCAGACAGTCTGCTCCACCCTGGCCTCCTTTCTTTCTCCCGTTTGACCTGGAGTTCATTTTGGCAGAGCTTTACTTAGAAAAGGAGAAATGCTGAGTCTGGAGGACAGGGAGACTGTATCCTGGACTTCTGCAGAGCGTCACAGTTGCTCTCTGCATCCTCTAGCTTCCTAATAAATGGTCATCGAGATGCCAGGCAGGAAGAGTACACAAGGACATTCCCGAGCAGCGGGGACTTTTCTAGACATAGAGACAATTAGTTTCCTAGAGAGAAACAAAGACAACCCATTAAACCAACAGATTTTGTTGTTGTTTTTAGACTCCATCTTAGTGCACATTCCTGACTGTGTCCTTTGAATATACAGTTTTACATAATCACCCTAACAATGCTACCTCGAAGTTGTGCAATCCCTCAGTCTTCAGGTGGAGAAAGGGAGGCAGAGACAGACTTGGGATTTGCCACTAGTCCATGTCCTTCAGGTCCTTGTCCATCTGACAGCAGCACCCACGCTCTCACTGAATTACGTTTTAGGTTTTACCTGTACAGTGCGAGAACTCACAAGTAAGTCTTGTGACTCAGTGAATGGAGAGTGACTGGTAGGCTTTGCATGGGGAGCTGATGACAGCATGAGTGTGGGACAATGTCGGGAGGAAGGAGTTTGAGAGGACACAGGGTGTTAATGTGAATTAAGACGAACGAAATCTGAGCGTAAAAGTCCATTCACACATCACAAGTGACCTCTGCTTGATTTGTAAACCTCAACAAAATCTGAGCTATATTTTTATAAATACATGTACTGAAAACAACAACCAAATAAACAAACAAACAAAACAGAAATTCAGCTCTACCAGTCAAAAGCAACCATTACATTTAGAATATAAAGTAGGAACTTTCCCAAAAGACTGATTTATGATGTGAATGTGTGGGCATCTCTCTCTCTCTCTGTCTGTCTCTCTCTCTCTTCACAAGTGTGTATGTTTGCACTATTTCTATGTTCTTTTTAGAAAAAACTTTGCTGAATTTATTTATTTAATTTTTGGTGGAGCTCCCAAAGTACCTTGACTGGGAGCTGCCCGATTCCTAAACTGTATTCTTTCTCTCTCTCTCTCTCTCTTTTTTTTTTTTTTTTTTTTTGGTTTTTCGAGACAGGGTTTCTCTGTGGTTTTGGAGCCTGTCCTGGAACTAGCTCTTGTAGAACAGGCTGGTCTCGAACTCACAGAGATCCACCTGCCTCTGCTTCCCAAGTGCTGGGATTAAAGGCGTGCGCCACCACCGCCTGGCTCTTCTCTGACATTTCTTATGGTTCAGTTTGTCCTTGGGACAAGAGGCCATCACCATTGCAATGGCTAACATCTTCTCTTGTAGTCAAACAGGAAGTATTCTCAGCCTATCAGAGAGTTTGTCAACTTTTCTCGTGGTATACTCTTCCATTCTCTGACATTTAGTGTCTATTCTTACAGTGTAGATAGGGAGACAGTAAATCAAAATCAACTTCCTCTAGGCACCGTCATGGCTGTCGGTAACCCAGGAGGCAGAACCTCTATTAGATTTTAAGCACATTTCCTTTGTGTACCACCTGAACTTTATGCCGAGAGTGGAAAGAGAACGAGAGCATTCTTTTTTCAAAAAGTTGTGAGAAGCCGGGCGGTGGTGGCGCATGCCTTTAATCCCAGCGCTCGGGAGGCAGAGGCAGGCAGATCTCTGTGAGTTCGAGGCCAGACTGGTCTACAAGAGCTAGTTCCAGGACAGGAACCAAAAAAGCTACGGAGAAACCCTGTCTCGAAAATACAAAAAAAAAAAAAGAGTTGTGAGAACAGATTTCTGGGAATTGAGATAAGCCAAGTAGTTATTACTATATTATTGAGTTACTATTGAAAAACACTCAAATAAAGACCAGATAACAGTTCCATGTGAGAGTGAATGTCATCTCTGCTGTACTCACCTAGACAATCTAGAGAAAGCAATCTTGGCTGGAGTCACATCTTCATAGTTGTCAGTTAAGAGGAGAGAATGAAGAAATGTATTATAAAGCTCTTGATATTTTGGTTGTTTTCAGTAAAACACTGGTTACAGTGCTTGCCTTTCTTTTTATCTCTAGAGGAGTTTCAAGTTGTTCTGAGTGGAAGAGCAGTCACATCCAGCAGTCATGACGGCAATGTCCTCTGCACGTTCACCGTGAACAGCACCTACTCAAAGAGTGAGTCTCCGGGAATCCCATGGCACATGAATGTCTTTACTGCACAAAATCTTGAGGATTTTTGTGCTTTTAAAAGTATTTATTTTTATTTTATGTGTACGAGTGTTTTGCCTGCACAAATGTTTGTGCCTACTGAGAGCCTGGTGCTTCCAAAGCCCAGAAGACATTGCATTCTTTCACATTGGAATTATAAATGGTTGTGAGCTACCTTGTGGGTGCTGGGCTCCAAACCCAGGTCCTCTGGGAGAGCAGCAAGTGCTCTTAGTCATTGAGCCATCTCTGAAGCCTGAGATATTTTGCTCTCTCTCTCTCTCTCTCTCTCTCTCTCTCTCTCTCTCCCTCTCTCTGTCTCTCTTTCTCTCTCTCTCTTTCCCTCCCTCCTTTCTTCCATTTTCCCTCTCTCCCTCTTTTTTTCTTGAATTAAATTCTGCCATGCTACAAATTTTCACTAGAGAAGTAATGAAACCTCCTTAATAATACAAAGAGCAATAATTATTTAGTTAGTGACAACATTTGTTCATTACTTCATAAACTCTAGACCATGCCCTAAGCAACGTCAATATTCAGGAGATGGTTGGCGGTGAGTAAAATGACCTTCCTCCTGTGGTGAGACAGCTAATGACAGGCGCAGCTAAAAGTACCTGCACCCAGGTTTTGGACCAAGGACATCAGTCCTGTGATCACATGTCCCCTGTCTAGACTTACATTTTGTATCGGACTACTTCACTACCTGTTGCCTTACAATTACTGTTTTTACCATCTCTTCTCTACATTTTCGTGTCCAATAACTTTTCAGTTTCTTTAATTTTTTTTCAGTATTTTTTCGTTTGGCTCTTGTGCTATTGGCCCTCAGAGTTCACCAGTTCGAGTGGGATGATAGTCATCTCATCAGTAGGACTTGCTTTCCTGTGTTGGTCTGCTAGTAAAACATTTTTTTTTTCCCCAATCAGTGGGTATTTTGGCCTTTAATTTGTGAACTCTGGTCTAACTGTTTTTAGTGAGATTCAGCTGTAGCTTTGCTGTTTCTCTGATGGTATTGAAATCAGCATCAGGTTTGGCAATAATCAGCCACTTGTGTGCTTGTTGAATTAAAACAGGGAGAGGTTCAGCATGGTAAATATGGTCATTATTCTCTGTTCTCTGTATCAGGAACACCACTGGATTTGGGCTAAACTCATAATACATAACACAGCTGAGCAGGGACGACTAACTTTATTTCTATTCAGTAGTTATTAGTATGTAAGTGCTAGATTTACATGACCTCTTTGGATTGCATATTTGGGCTGATTATAATATACACATTGATGAGAGTCACTTTATTGACAACTCTCAATTTGGTGAAGGTGAAATTGTTTTTTTATCACTCACATTCTTAGCCAATCCATTTGCTTATGTAAATGTTTTCAGCCATTTCATTGCCAGATGAATTTTCACACTTACAGCTAAAGCTCCACAGGGGTTAAGCACCCAGCTTGCTAGGATGTGCTTATATGGTGTAGAGATCGCTGTCTTGTCAACTTAGCCACAAGTCTTCTGTTTTCCAGTCTTTCTACGTTCTGTTTCTTAGAAACAATATCTAATTTATCTTTGACAGTTTGATATATTTGAAACAGAGAAAAAGTTGTATTTACAATGTATACTATTAACTTAGCTAAAAGAAAATCCTAACTTAATGATTTATCATATCTTTGCATCAAGATGTTCTAACTCTTCATTTCTCAGTTTTCTCTGTTTTGCCTTTTTAGCTAGGTTTTAACAAATGTTGTTGACCTTTCTTGTATTCCCCAATGAAGTCTTGTTGTGTAATGCTTGCCTTTTTTTTTTTTTTTTTTTTTTGAATGAGGCTGTGCTAGAGATATACAACTCTTTACTAACTAAATCACATCTTATTTTTTTTAGGTGAAAAACCGGTACTTGTTCAGTACAATTCCATACTTTGTCCCGCGCCTGTCCTGCACAAGGCTGGAGAGTAAGTACGCCATCAACAACAACTCAACAGGGATGTTCAGCTCCTGGGCTGTGTGTGTGTGTGTATCCTGACTTTTGATAACAACTCTTCTTCACTGATTAAAAACAAAAAACAACCAAACCCAATCAAAACAAAACCCAAATGCAACAAATAACTATAAAATGACAATTCACATTGGTACTTTTGTTTGTTTATTCTGTCTTTTGAGGACAAGGTATAGGGTGACCTCAAATTTACTAAGTTTGGGTTCAGTTTACTAAGTTTACTAAGAGGCTGCCTTTAAATTCCTGGTCCTCCTGCTTTTACCTTCTAATGCCGAAATTGCAAGTGTGCAGCCACCAAGTCTGATTGTTAAATTTATTACGAATAATTTTTCACTGTACTAAGTGGGTCTCTGCAGCCCTGCAGCCAGCAGAATAAGGATGTAGGAAAGGTAAGAATGCAGTTTGGTTCAACACGACTAAGGAGCTTGTGATGGGTCAAACTTCGGGAGCCGGACTTTGAGCAGTCTATTTCAGGCACATTTAAGCACAGCACAATTTGGTGAAAACTTTCCTGGTGATAATTGATTCAGCCCATGTGCACCATAAACCTTAAGATGTGATGCCATTAACACTCTTTGTAAAGTAGATGTTCTATAGATATGTTCTATAGATTGACAAGCTCACAGTAAAGATCTTGGGGGAGACTCTGGTGTGGTCTTAGCAACACAGATAATGCAATAGGATACCATGCTACTAACCAGTTCAGCTCCCAACCTTCTGGCAGGATAACAGGTTATGTATTCCTTCCTTTGAAGGAACAGTCCTGTGTGTTTAGCATTCTATTGGCCCTAGTGCTTACCCGTGAGCACAAAGACCTTAGTACCTCCCACACTGCACAGATTGAATGTTAAACTACAAATTAATACTAAAACTGTAACCTCAGTAGGATGAAGATATTAATGTGTACTATATCTTGGTCACAAATATTGATGAAATATAATGTAAAATTGCACAGATGAGTTTGAGAATCATTGTGAAAACTTCCAGATAATCAGTCACACCCATTATTTTGAACTTCAGAGTACTGAATGTACACACATGTGCATACACACACACAGAGAGTTCCAAAATAAGATTTTTTAAAATATTTGCTATAAAATTTAATAATTATTAAAAATAAAAGCAAGTGGAATGTGGTTCATGGTACATATGATTAAGCATACATTTTCATTAATTTGTACCTTAATTTATTTCCCATTTCAGTTAATCCTATACTCATTATTTGTGTGTGTGATGTGTGCGTGTGTGTGACTGTAAACCCTGATGATAACTGGTTAAAATCAGAAATTTTTAGTTCAGAAGAAGGACTTTTGTCTACCGCCTTGGCGAGTTACTCTGTCTAGGGTCTGTAACCCGCCTGGCTGGTCAGTTATTCCAGGGTCACGGAGAGGTACTACCTGAAATACATGGGCGGGAGAGAGGAAGAAGGCCAAGCAGAGTTCTTGTCAAAGCCTCCGTTTATTAGAGTCATGGTTGCAGCTTATATAGCCCCTGGATGAGGAACTTGGGGGGCTGGGGTACGGGATCTTGCCACGTGGTCCAAGCCGGTCAAGAGGTCGTTGGACAGGAGGTTATGATCGGTCAGGTCATGATTCCTTGGTCAGGAAGTCACAAGTTGACACACCTAGTTCTCTGGATAATTAGAGTGTGAGGCAGGTTCCGCTAACAGATAGCTCTCTATTAACAGTTAATTTGGGTGTGGGATAGGCTTTGTCAATAAAACAATTCTCAGTACAATTGGGAAGTGGAGCCCTCTGCAAACTTCTCAGGGCAATGCTCCCTATAATAATTTTTGGGGGGAAAAATGGCTCCTGACAGACTTTTATTTGACTCATCAATACACAAGCAATTTTTATAGTATCTTAGTATTTCTATCTGATTTTTTCTCATACTCCTTAATATGCAGCAAATAACTATATAAGGTTGAGATGTTCTCTATTTGATAGCGATGACTGCAATAGTTCAGAATGCTGATCCGACGGATGGAATTACTTAATGTTCATCTTTTCACAGAGCATATAATTATTAAACACCAAACGCTAAAATCTCAATTCAAAATTAGTGTTCACACTTTGAAGATTATGTTTCCTTCCATGGAATCAAAGAGAACGGTTTTCGTATTTTGCAGTCAGCTTGAGTACTTGGTTTTTGTAAAAATGTCAGCACTCACTGTATTTGGAAGTTATTAAACAACACTCTGGTCATGCAAATCAAATCAAGTGGTACCAGTTTTATATTTTTTAAAAAAATTGAATGGGCTATACCATATAACTTCAGAAGTAAGACTATTATTCAATGTGTGTGTTCTGTGTGATAGTCTAGTGTCAATGATGACCTGCCTATGACTGAATCGGACTTTCTGGTAGTTTTAGTTTTTCATGGCATCATGATGGAGGAGTTAATTTCATTGGTTAAATAAAAAAACTGCCTTAGCCCTTTAATAGGACAAAAAATTAGGTAGGCGGAGTAGACAGAACAGAATGCTGGGAGAAAGAAGCCTAGTCAGTGAGTCGCCATGATTCTCCCACTCCAGACAGACACAGGTTAAGATCTTTCCTGGTAAGCCAGCTCGTGGTGCTACACAAAATATTAAAAATGGGTTAGATCAATATGTAAGAGCTAGCCAATAAGAGGCTGGAACTAATGGGCCAGGCAGTGTTTAAAAAAATACAGTTTCTGTGTAATTATTTCGAGAAATAAGCTAGCCGTGCGGGCGGCCAGGTGCCAAAAACGTAGCCCGCCGCTCCTAATACTACAGCATCATCTTACTCCAAGGGTATAGAACTCAGTGATTTTGTTGTATTAGCCATGAAAAACCAGTGGAGTTTGGATCTGTTTGCTAGAACTTGGAATGTCCCAGTCTCAAGCTATATTGTTTTAGTCTTTTCATTGGTTATAACATCTTTGTTTTTTTTTTTCATTCAGATAAAAATACTCTTTGAATCATCATTGATTTGTTCCTAGTTTATGCTCCACTCTTCAGTGAACTCACCTGGCACTTACTTCCGAAATGAAGCTTCTCAGCTCACAACCTCCACTACTGTCATCCTAGGCAAAGTCCTGTCGTCTCATACTGCCATGATTCATCTCTCTGTTTGCCTCTTTGTTTCTACCCTTGACTTCTATCTGTTGAAATAGATAGGCTATGTCATACCTTCACGAAGGATTATTGGGATTATGTTCCTCTCACACACAAGATACAGCAGAGATGGCAGTGTTCTCCTAAGGAGCCAGACCCTCCCTTCTTCAGACCTCATCTCTTCATTGCTTCTCCGCTCAGCTATGGCCACACTACCCTTTCTCATATCTCTTAACCAATCAGCTTACACTTCCATCAGTGCTGTTTGACTTGCTGGTCCCTCTTCTTGGAATGGTGTTTTCTTATCTCCTTAAGTCTTGTTCAAATGCCACCTTCTCGATAAAGTAAAAACCCTTCCTAGGTACTCTTTCTCATTAAGTGACCTCCTTATTTCCTTTACATGTTATGATTTTTCTCCGAAGCCCTTATATTTATCTCCTTTCTGTTAAGACAAATGCTACTGAGTCTTGTTTCTTGTAGACTCCCTTGCATTTACCCAGTGCTCACCACTCAGTAAATTATTAGGAATTGAATGTTGACAGAGGTTTCTGTCCTACCCAGTTCTCACGTTTGTTCAGTCCTAAAGAATTACACAGAGGTCTACACTAATCATAAACTGGTTGGCCTATTAGCGCAGGCTTCTTATTAACTCTTTTAACTTATATTAGCCCATAATACTTGTCTATGTTAGCCACGTGGCTTGGTACCTTTTTTGGTGAGGCAGTCACATCTTGCTCTGTGTCTGGCTTCCTCTGTGCTGGGTGACGACTGCAGACTGAAACTTCCCTCTTCCCAGAATTCTCATTGCACCACTTCTACTTCCTGCCTGGTCACCCCACCTCTACTTCCTGCCTGGTCACCCCACCTCTACTTCCTGCCTGGCCACTGGCCAAACAGTGTTTCTTTAAAATACCAGTGATAGTCAGACCATTTTCCCACAGCAATTTAATTTTTAATAATTAGTAAATTTTAGTGTTAATTCATTAAGCATTTGATGGTTGAAAGGCAATTACATTTTTCTCAGATAGTTTTGTTTATCAATAAAGATAAAGAGTTAAAAGAGGTCATTTGATTTCTCATGGAGGGACAGGAATAAAAAAAAATGGTCAGAAGTTTATTTTAGCATTAAGTACCATTGACAAAGACAGAAATTTATGAAACTTTTAAATAAGCAAATGACTAAAGAGGACAGTTCATGAAATGGCATGCAATTTATATTTATAGATACATTTAAAATATGCCAGGCATTAGTTAAATTTCAAAAAGATACTTTGACTTTTGCTTATCACTGTATGTGTGGGTGTGCCATGCAGGTCAGTCCTGTGAACCTGCCATGGTATATGGGGAAGTCACAGAACAGCTTTTAGCTTTCCTTCCCTCATGTGGCTCTCAGGGATCAAACTTGCAGCAGGCTCCTAGGCCTAAGCTTTTCTCTCTCCTTGAATAGTGTACTGTAGCCACTACTGACATCCTTTCATGCTTTGCAGATAGGATAAATACTTCAGATGCATGATTTTAAAAATTACATACATAATGATAAATATTGGGTGTGAAAAGCCATCATTTATTTAATTTTTGCTATTAGTATTTTACTTATAGGTACAGAATGTTCGGGGATGGAGATCCATCTGAAAGAATTGCTTTTGAACCATTTTATTTTATTTTGACATCAGATTCTAGTTAATCATGGAGGCATTTTTCGGGAACATTGTGATTATCTCCGGTTTTGGGAGGCATCACCATTTGCTCTGCTTAGTATGTTGCACACAATTTAGACTCTTTCCTTTGCCTTGACTTCTCTTCAGATACTTTCTGTAGGTGACTAATTCTTCTGAGATTGAATCAAAACCAGCAAAACTGAAACAGTGTAGCCTTGTAAGGAGACTAATGCTTAATATGTTTGCCTAATTGCCTCTTGGCTAAGGATTCAAATCCATTAAACAGCTAGTTAGTCTGTGTTTCAAATAAACACATCTGGCCTGTGAGTGAAGGAAGGCTTCACTGTGAAGGTGACAGATGTGGCGATGGGTCCCCCTGTTCTCTCACCTAAATAATTAACAATGCTCTGGTGAAGGAGCCCTAGACAGACAGATGCATGGTCTCAGAGCTGGCCCAGAGACACATGCCTCTGCTCATTAGTTGGCCCCATTAGTTCTCTCATCTTCCTGTTGTAGTTTTTGAAGGTGCTTGTGGATTTTGATTTAAATGAGGGCTAAGGTGGATGTTTACTGGGAGGCGGGACTAAGCACTTGCATTAGAATAGCTGAGACGTCTTATATTCAAGTACTGATGTTTTGAAGTAACAAATGTTACAAAGACTTGAATGTGGCAAAGGGATTTGTAGGGCTGAGGTTGGGGGGGAGTTGAGATGGGCACCATCAGGACTCATTATATATAAGGATGAAGCTGTAAACTAGCAAACTTAATAAATAAACAAGTTTCAAAACAAAGACATTAAAAAAAAACTATCTGTGCAGGTCCTGTCTAGGAGGAACTAAGCAGGCCTAGTTGGAGCTTTGAACACCTTGCTTTGAAAGAGATCAAAGTCTACTAAATGTACTTGATACAGATTTTTGGCTAAGATGAACAGATTCGTAGGCTATGAGAAAGAAAGTAAGAGTGGAAGCAATTGGGCTTTTCCTACTCTTCCCATTGCACACTGTCTCTTTTCACAACTTTGTCCACTTATGAAAATCGTCTTAGCAAAACTTTTGGTAGATTATTTAGTTTATTTGTGTCAGTTGCTCATTTGTGGCAAGCTGCCTTCTTTGAGTTTTAATAGACTGGCCTCCTGCGAGTTCTTTGATTGGTCTCCATTCCAGGGTAGCAGTCTCGAGGTATGCCAGGGAGTCGTGGCACACATTTGCAATACAGAGCTGGTTCTCTGACCCTTGCTCTGTGAGACAGCGACAACAGCACAGCTGCTCTCGAGTGTTTGAGGTCGCAAACCTGTAGTTTGACGAAAAGAGCAGAGACAACTCGGGTAAACATACATAAACACATTGTAAAGAAAGAAAAACAGAACAGAGCCTCAATCTACAGCTTGCTCGATAGGGATGACGTAAGGAGGCATATGGTATAGTTAAATGTGCTTTCAGAAACATCGGCCAGAATCTTCTGGCAAATAGGAGATAAATATCTAAACCAGACAAAAGTGATAGCATTAGTTCTTTTAAAGGCAGCGTGGGAAACCACCAAGAGAGTAGGTGGAATTAGAGGTGGTGGATATGGGTCTTTTCAAGAACCTGCTATGAGAAATCTGGAATGTTTGGTGAGGGTGACTTGGAATGAGGGCTAGACTTGGTAACTGATTAAAAATATTTTTTCTGAACATTGTTATTTTTCAATAGTGAGTCTAATTTACTTTGGCATCCAATTGACTAATTCCATTTACTTTTTTCTTCGTTGGCTGAATTTTGCATTTTGCCAAGCTTTTCTTTCTTTTGCAGAAACATACCCACATATGTGTATGTATATCCATATCTGTGCAGTCCCTAGATCCTTTGTGTTGGCAGCAGGTGATACAAACATTATTGATTCAATCTGTTCTTTCTTGTAAGGAATGAGACTTGATAATTTAATTTGCAATCCTGGATACCAGACAATCAGTATGCCTTTATTTGGATTATAACCACGAGGATCTTAATGAAATCAGTGAAAGTTGAAGACCCGCTTTGTTACTCTAACCCTCTCCCAGCATAAAACACACAGCATTTTTTAAAATACTGTTTTCTGATTATACCAAGCAGCATGTCATAGTCTCTTAGTCAGCACTGTGTCTCTTTCCCAAGCATCTGAAACAGTTATAGACACTGTCATTTAAGAGGAACAATGTTTATTTTGAACATGTGCATGGCTGGCCCACAAGATGTTGCCAAATGTGGGACTGTTAAATCAAATGCTTCCAAGACTGAGAAGAGGCGTGACTCCTGTGTGATAGACATGTGGCTTCATCCCATGTGATGAACATGTGGCTTCACCAAGCATCAGAAGAGCTGTCGCGGGAAGGATCTGACTCACTCTTTCTTGTTTCAAACTAAAAAGAAAGAAAGAACAGCTACCAAAGAGAACCATATTTTAGTATGTTGTAAGACAGATCTTTGCACAACCTAGAATGACTTAGCAAGTGTGCTCGCAGCTAGATGATGAACGTGATATCTCTTAAGTCTGCGTGTGTAGCCTTCTATGAAAAGACTTAAAGTAGGGGTTATTATTTTCCAATTTTACTATTTTACTAAAACCCACCAACTTATTAAGAGGGAGTTGTTGCCAGTGCAGTACTGGAGGTGTTGACAGAGCCGTCCGATAGGATTTCCATAGAGCTCTGACTATGACCTGACTTCTCCTGGAAGCTGTCAATCTTGCTGGCTGTAGTTTTTGTTTTGGTGATATACACATGTCATGATAGCAAAGAAAGAAATTATTTAACTGAAAATGCCTTTAATATCTTTTTTTGCCTTTAATATCTTTAAATAACACATTTAGATAGAACAGTCATTCACCTCTGTGCCCCAAAATACATGTGGAGGACTAAGAGGGTATGCTAGCGAGGTGAAGGTTCCTGGATCACAAAGTCAGACTGGTCTGACCTTCTGGTGGGGAGGGTACTTTTTGAAACTTCAGTTTCTTGACTTGCAGAACGGAAGTAGTGCCAGTGGCCTATTGTGAGAATTAAATGGATGAATTAATGTTTTGGGCTAATAGGAAGAACTAAATTTACTAGTGCTGTTATCAACTGTACTGTCTGGATCTTGCTACCAATGTGTGCACTTTATTGTTTCTGTGAAGACCATATATAAAAAGAAGCTTCTGGTAGGTTTTCATATCTGTGTAGACTTGTTTCTATTTAACTCACAACTGGTCATGTTATACTAGAATGTTGCTTGTGGATACACAGTCATTTTGTCTAACTAAGTTCTCAGCATGTGTTTCTTCTGCAGGAAGGTGTGTTCATTTTCAATTTTTATGCTGTGGTTCTTATTTCACTTCAGTAAGTGCTAAAATTGTAAATGTTTCTGCTGGCCTCTAAAGTGCTGGATCACAAACAACTCCAGCTGGTTGCTACTGACTTCTTAAAGTGGAAGGGATGAAATTACCCTGACAAGAATATATTAGTATAAATAAAAACTATCTTCTCCCCAAATAGAACTATGTCTGCCCTGTCATATCTACGTACGAGAACTAGGAATTAGGAAAGCTTGTTTTGGATTCTGTTATGCTTAGTCATGAAGACAAAACGAAACACCAAGTTCTGCAGAATAAGGAATTTGGTTTAACTTAAAACAAAATAGTCCATTTGGCATTCTATTTTGAAATAGTGCAAAAATTCAGTTAAATTCAAAAGTTCCCTTCTTTTCTGTTTTCAACTAAACTTTTTTCTTCTTTTAAAAGTTTTTTTTTTCTTGAAGTGGGCATGCTATAAGGAATAGTCTTAATAAGAGTATTGTATTTATGAGTTATGAATGTGATCTTAGCTTGACTTTAGCAGCATTGTCTTTCTCTGTGGTCCTATCCCTGTGTGGATCTGAGCCAAGTTACCATGTTGAGGGAAGGCACCATGACTTCAGTGGTGTGATGGAAAGGGTTCATAATCAGGTAGAAGCCAAGATTCAGTACTTTTTACTAAAGCAATTAGCATTTAGTTTCCTGAACCCCAGCTGTAAAACTGTGAAAACGTACTGACTGCTTTAAAGAGCTGGAAAAGATTAAGTAGTCAACATCGCCTAGCTGACTTTTAATGATTGCTTCTTCACTCTTTTTGTAGAACTCTTGAAGTTTCGATCAGCTTTAATGATGGGAAGTCTGCCATCTCAAGATCCTTAACAGTCACAGCTACAGAATGTGTGAGTACAAAGCTAATTACCTTTAGAAGATGTTTATCATGAGATAAGAACCAAGGGAGTTCCTCTACTGTTTATAGAAGGCACAAACCAAGAGTAACCACACGACAAGGACACATTTGCATGGAATTTAAGTTTTTCTGTTTTGATCTTTTAAAAAGGATTTCTAAGGTACTATACATTAGATTTCCATATTTCTCAAATCCCTCAAAGCCATACTTTAGATCAACATAAGGTAAGAGAATAGAAATGACGCATTCTGTTTAGGAGATTAAATATGGAAATTATTTTTTTACTATGAAGATTAAAATTTAGTATCTAAGAGGCTGATCAGGTTTTGAAATTATTAGTGCGCCTTAATAGGTGACATCATCATTTTGGTCACAGAGATGCCGTCTGTGCTTCGTGATATAAGGAAAAAATCTGCTTCTGAGGGTTTGGTAACAGTTGACTTTGAAACTGTATTTCAGTTGAGGCTTATTTACATCATCTAGAGACAGGTTTTTCTTTTGCTGTAGTTAATTTTGTATATTGACAGAAAGTTTTGATATTAGACTGTTGAACATGAAAACAGGATGCTCTAAAATAGGTTTCCTACATGGCTATTATTTTATATGAATACACACACACACACACACACAATCAAATAAAGAAAAACCAAGAAACCCTCTCTTTTTCTTCTCTAAAAGACCAAAATAGCAAGTTTAATATAGTTCATATCATGGCTTTTAATGTAGTTTTATCTATTAATCCAGGACACGCAAAATACTGCCTCTGCATAAATATCTGTTTTTCACTATATGACATTGTTGTAGGGAAAAATAAGTATCCACATGGGCTTTTCAGCCCTTTGAACTCTCTGGATAATTTTAATTAACATTTCTTTCTGTTTTGTAAATAGAGGTTTGTTTTGTTTTTGTTTGTTTGTTTTTTTTACAATTAATAGGCTTTGCGGATGTTGTAATTTTTGGTTTTCTGGTCTCTCGGGATGTGGCTGATAGAGGTTACAAATATTTGTGTTGTTTAGTTAGTTTGCTTAGGGTTTAGCTCCCTGAAATGTCACTTTCTACATCCTTCTTCCCCTTCTTTTTTAATTAATCAATTAATTAATGTTTTATAAAACCATTTCTTCTCATTTTATATATCAATTCCAGTTCCCACTCTCTCCCCTCCTTCTGCTCCCTCCACCTCCCTTTCACTCCTCAGAGAGGGCAAGCCTTCCCCTAGGAAATCATCAAAGTCTAGCACATTGTCCTAAGGCAGGACCAAGGCCCTCCCCCAGTATATCCAGCCTGAGCCAGGTATCTATCAAAAAAGAATGGGCTCCCGAAAGCCAGTACAAGCAGTAGGAATAAATCCTGGTCCCACTCTTAGTGGCCCCTCAGTCTGCCCCAGTCACCCACATTCAGAGGGACTAGTTTGGTCCCATGCTGGCTCTTCTGCTGTCAGGCAAGAGTGGGTGGGCCCCCATTACCTCAGGTGAGCTGTGTCAGTGGGTATCCCTATCATGGTCTTGACCGCTATGCCTGTATTAGCTCTCTTCCCTCTCTTCAGTTGGACTTTTCAAGCTCAGCCCAGTGCTCCACTGTGGATCTCTGCATCTGCTTCCATCAATTACTGGATGAAGGTTCTATGATGACATTTAAGATGTCATCAGTCTGACTACAGGGCAAGGCCAGTTCAGGCACCCTCTCCACAATTGCTTGGGGCCTTAGCTGAGGTCTTTTTTTGTGGATTCCTGGGGATTTCTCTAGTGCCAGGTTTCTTCATAGCTCCATAATGGCTCCATCCATCAGATAGCATTTTTTTTTCTCTCCCTCTCTGTCCTTCCCCCATCTTGACTATCCTGCTTGCTCAAGCTCTCCTTTCCCCCAAGGCAAGGGACTGCTTCTTCCTCTTCTTTTCCCCTCCCTGCCACTTAAGAAATCTTTCTTCCTGGTAGGCAGGAAGATGGGTCTTTGTTTCTGTCTTATCGCTAAGAACTAGCTCCAAGCATGGGGACTCTTAGGCCAGATGACTCGCCTGACACTTAGCGGTCTGTGAGGCCATTTCATCTGAGCCTGGTGAGTTCTCCGGAGAGTTATGTTACTGGAGGTTGTTGAAGAAGAAAATGTTAAAAAAAAAAAAAAAAAAGAAAGAAAAGAAAAGAATATCGGTCATGTCAGATGTGGGCATCAGTTGGAAGTGGAAATATTAGACCTCAAATAGGGGTCGAGATAATTCGCACTGAGATGACATCTGAGTCATAGCCTGGGACACGAGGGAGTGACTTCTGAAGACGATGTGTGATAAGAAGGTTCTGTGCAGATGGGCAGCACAGGGCAGAGCCTGAGGTGGGACAGTTCCTAAAGAGAGTGGAGACAGGCCGGGAAAATGGGGGTCTTGGTGCAGAAGAATCAGTGGTGGGCAGGGTGCCGGATGATTAAAACTGTGTGAGCTACTGTTTCAAGGAAGGACTTGAGATTTCCTTCCTCGTTCCTCACCCTTTTCAGTATCTGTTCAAGCTTTCTCTTTGTCACCCAAGGGCTACACGAGGATGTGGCTCATGTGTGGCACCCATATAATCCAGTATACAGTAGCGGGTGGCTCATCAGGTACGGTTTACATGAATGGAAGAATATTTTTAGATTTCGGTCATATATATTGAATTCAAGAGAAATGGCATTCGTGTTGAATATTTATGAGGAGTTTTCAGCTGGAGGTCTGCTTAAGGAGAGCACGTCTGAGTAAAAGTGAGGAATTTTTGGTTTTGTGATCATGACTCAGATCTAGGAGTAACTAGACCTGGCTTCATCCTCTTGCTCATCTGGCTTCTAGGTCTGCACCATGCTGTCTGTTCCTAAGACTGTGTTTCCATGCTTGGCTTCTCCTTAGTCTGTCTAGGAAGTTATGTGAACAATGACATGATTTCCTTTTCCTCACTGACCGCTCCACGCTCTGACAACAACAAAGGAAACAGGAAAGCTGGGAATCCTATATAATGCACTGAGCTAGTGTCTGCGATGAGGACAGACAGACAGAGCAAGGTCGGATAGCTTTAAATCCTTGCTTCCTCTGACCCTGCTTCCATCATGCTTGCCTGAAACAGAGGAGAATGAGCTTCACAGTTCTTCAGAACATGCATACTTTAGTTTGAAGTTTTGAACAGTCTTTGGGATCAGTTATGATGCCAGCACTATCACACTAACCATCTATTTCCCTTGTGGAGAATTGTGTCACTATTACTGATAGAGGCAGTTAATTTTGAGGGGATAAAAATGAAGGATTTTAAGTGCCCATCTATGTAATATTCTAATACCCGGAACAGGTCTGTGAGTTTCTTGCCCATTGCACATGCAAAGAAATAGCAAACTAGCCAGTCAGTTTTAGCAGATTCTGTGCCTCTAGTTGCATTCTCTCTTTTGTGGAAATGGTGTAAATGCTAACTGGGAATCAGATGCTCACAAGCTCTCTGTGACACTGAATAGCACAGTCACACAGGGTTTTTTTGTGAGCTGCTAGGCCTAGGTGAAAGTGGAGATTATCTCAACAAGACACAGCAGTGTCTTTTGTTTCTCTGGGTGTATGCTACAGTTTCCCAGTATACTTCTGGGACATGCTTTTCCTGGGTTGTTCCTATTTGCCTGCTTTTGCACTTAATTGGAACTGTGCCTGTGGGGGTGGCATCATTTGTTTCTGTGTGTACATCTTATGAAGAAGGAGCACGAGCTTCCTATATTTTCCTGATCTACACTCTGATTGTCTTCTGATAGCTTTAAGAAGACGGTATTTAGATGTTGGTCTAAAATCTCTATAAAGTATTTTTTCTCTTTATTTTTCTTCTCTGTGCTCTTTCTCCTTTAAAACAAACAAAACCCACAAAGACAACCCACTGAAACAGTTTCCCTGGGAATCCAGAGTAGTTGGCTTTGGCAGAGGCACTAGTTTCCTCTAAATCCACTGAAAAAGTGAAAGTGTCTATGTTCCTTTTGTTATGTGTGCCATGTGGAGTCTTACTGATTTCGAGTTCATTTTCTTGGTACATAGTTTGTAAACGTTAAGCAAGGAGTGTCAAGTGGTAAGCTGATTGGAAATGGCCTTTGATTTCCCAGGAGATGTACATTATGATAGAAAAATGGAATTAAATTTCCCAAAGCTCATAATTATTTCCATTGTAAAAAGGCTACAATTAAAATCTACAGAAATTCTGTCTAAATTTGTCATCCAGTCCACTTTGTAGCAATGGAATCCTAGGTGGGGTTCCTACTGGAAGGACTTAGGCAGAGGTCATTACAGTGAAGGTTGTAGGCAGGTGCCTAAAGGACGGAGGAGCTTTGCACCAGACAGGGAAGGTCTTGCCTGAGTCACATGTGAACCATGACTAGAAGTCACAGGAAGTAAGGACTCATCAGGCTGCATTTCCATCTAGGCGTACATAGAAGCAGCCGTTGTGTTTTCCTTACTGACCCGTGTTTTGCCTCCTCTTCACCTTCCAAGTATGTAAAGTAATTGCTGTTGTATTGTCATAAAACCTGGGGAAATTCTGTCTGGAAGAAACTGAGCTTGAACCAGCACAATTATTTCCTAAGCACAAAAGTCCCCAAGGCAACATTAGTTTAATCCTCAAAGGCTGTGGTTCTCACATTCTTTTAAGACCGATTTTGATCCGTCTGTAGCACGTTGGAAGGCATTGCATTATTGACCATCTTAACAGAGCGTGTATACATTAAGTGAAATAAAAAGAAATTAGTAAAACAAAGGAATCTAACATAATTTGGTCTTTTGTGCTCATTTCTTTTCTTGCCTAGTGTGTGCTTCCTTAAAAGAATAAATAGCATGTGGTATTTGACCTTAAACTTACTCTTTTTTTGTTTATTTTTCCTTCCACAGTCTAATGGGATCGCAGCCATCATAGTGATTTTGGTGTTGTTGCTGCTCTTGGGTATCGCCTTGATGTGGTGGTTTTGGCCCCTTTGCTGTAAAGTGGTAAGAACTTTCAACTCTGCTCTTGTTCGTGTTCTAAAGCAGTAAGATACAAAGTAAGGCCCAGCGTGTGGACAGATGCCATGTGGCCCAGCAGCAGTACAGTTTTAATTAGCAACTTGAATTTTAATTATTTTACATACAGTAAATTCTAGAAAACATGTATGCCGCTCTCGAGCATAAAACTCACATCAGAGGCACTTCAGAACTCAGGTTTGTGGGACGGTGTATTGAGAGGTTGGGGGACCGTTGGAATGGAAGTTATTTTCGCTAAAGTTCAAGAGAAGTTTGGATACATGGATGCCGGGTTCTGCTGTTGCCATGAGAGCTGTGGGTTTTGGCAGCTGTTTCAAAAGTGCCTGGAGTGCAATTCTTTAAGGATCTGTTGGCATGAGGTTTTTTTTTTTTTTTTTTTTTTTTTTTTTTTTTTTTTACCTTCCAGCTGGAACATATTTTAGCACTAAGTCCAGTGCAGAAGTTAGGCTGTCGGTCAAACACTTACTTTAGAGACAGATGAGCAGCTTCGGTTTACACTGTCTTCCTGTTTGAAGGAAGCCAGAGAGAAAGTGTGGTGGGGTGGGGTTCCCTGTTGCAGAGCTCCCGAGTTACCACCTGCTTGACTTGTAAAAGCTCCATACATTTTAATCTAATGATTACTTTATCACAGCCTCTACATGGGCTTCACTGGGTTCACCTGGGCCAGGGGAGGCAATGGGATTCACACTTTTCTGAAGCTCGGGGCCAGAGTCCGTCATTTCCAGTTTGAAGAGGCCACCCTTATTTCTTGCCATGTGACCTCTTTTATTCATCCCCAGAGCCAGTACCGCTGTGTCGTATCTCCTTGATCATCTGTACATATCCCTGTGACAGAATCCAAGTGGGGACGGCTGCCAGTGTTACAGACCTATATATCCCAGTTGGACCCATTTAGATACTACAGGATCATCTTCCATCTCAGGCTTGTTAATCATCACACCTCCAAAATCCCTTTACCATGTAAAGTACTTTATTCACAGTACCAAAATTAAGTCACAGACATCTTTATAGAGGTATTATTCAGCCTCCTACGTGATAGTGCATAACTTATATACATTAGCATATTTCATTTAATCCCCTTTTATCTAGAGTTTATAGAAAAGATTATGCCAGAAAAATCTTTCAGGGTGTTCCTGTTACTTGTGTTGAGAGTGTTGCTCATGGAAGCAACACTTTCTCCATGTCCTGGGAGTGTTTAACAGGACACAGCACACTGCCCCCTTCTTTCCCCTTCCCCCTTGTTACCTGATTTCAGCTTCTCAGGATATCAAGCCTGGCTTTGTTTTCCATTTCCATTCCTATTAGAGGCACCGCAGTCTGCTGCCATGAGGTAGCCTTCCCATCCTTTATCTCAGGGTAGCTGGCCAACAGAGGAAGTACAGCATTATCTAGGATAGCCGTAGAGATGACACTCTCCCTGTCTCTGCTGAACTCATCAAGGCCCTGCCACAGTAGCTTATGCTCAAACAGATTCCTGGTATAATCTTGATTATCTTAGATATGGCTATGGGGGGGGTGGATGGCATTCTTGAGTCTCAAATTAAAAAGCAAAAAAGGTGCCCTAATGTGATCCGTGCTCCTTGCATTTTTAATTTAAGTTTTACGGTGGCAAATTTTCTCCCTTCATTAGCTTATAATTTCATTTACTCTTGGTCACAGGGTGCAAAAGTGTCAAAGTGTCTGCTTGCTGCCTTAAAGACACATGAAAAAAATGAAATGACCGTTTTTAGGAAGTTGTTACATTTTCTGAAATGTAGACTATAATCTTGGATATTAAGGAGGAGGTTCGAGCTGGTAAGAGCAGGTCCATTCTGACCCGAGGCTTTGCAGATAATAAACCGTGGAATTATGTTTATGCAAGGCATTGAAAAGTCCCTCTAGTTGTTATAGGATTTCACAAAGAGTCCCTAGCTTCAAAACGAGCACGATCGATCACTCATTAGTTCTGCAGTTTGTTTGATGGAGGTAGCCACTTTTGCTTTATTCTTAGAAGCACAGAATGGAAAGCAGCAAGCCCTGAATGTGAACTGGAGTCACACCCAGGTGGAAGTGAACTGTACCTTTGTTTACCCTTTGGTAGATACATTTTGATCATGTAGAAGGTGGCAGTTACTGTATCAGGAACTGGAGACTCATACATGCTTACAATATGATATGGAATTTCGTATGTCAATATAGAAACAAGGAAATGTGGACTAGAAGTGTAGACCAAGGTCTCTCAGTACCCAATAGCCATAAAGAACATTTTTTCAGAGGAGCCTGACTGAGTGTATGCTTTCAAACATAAAGAAAATATGTAATTAATGAAGGACCTTTCAGGTATGTGTGTGTGTGTGTGTGTGTTTACTTTGTGGTGTGCTTTAAAAAGTGCTGAGCTGAGACCTAGTGTGGAAGACCCTCATGCAGAAGGGTCTCCTATGACTTCTAGAAAGTTTGCATTCACCCGAGAATGGGAAGGGAAGAGATTCGAGGGTCTTTGAGAATTGAATGATTTAGTCTCTTGCGATAGATCGTCTTGAATAGTTTAGAAGGGATCTACGCATAACCCTAGCTCTTAGGAGGGAAACTGGACCACAGAAAGGGAGAAGGTGGTGCAATGGAGGCAAGACCGGAATGGTGCAGACCTCATGACAAGGGATGTTGGTGTGGGGAGATGCTGGGAAGATAGGGAGTGGTCCCACCACGGCCTGCAGAAGGAAGCAGTTGGCCAACAGTAGACCCTTCTTAACTCATGAGACTTAATTCAGGCTCCTGACTTCAGACTTGAATAAAAACAGTTCTCTTTGTTTCGAGTCACAGAGTTTTGAAGATTTTTGTTGTTGTTGTTGCAACAAATACTTATAGACTCATTCTATAAATTCCCAAGTTGGAAATGACTGGTCAGGGTTATTGATTTTGAGAAGGCATGAGAGATGACTCGGGGTGAAGGTGCTTACCGCCAAGCCTGTTAATCTGGGTTCAATATCAGTGACCCACAGTGTGGAAAAACAACTGGCTCCCAAAGGTTGTTCTCTGACCTCCTTATTCATATTATGATATAAAAATAGATAAGTGTAATAAAATTGAATAAAATAGAATAATCAGGTTTTGGTTTGTAATGCATAAGACTTCATGTACTGAATGGGACTGACTTACTGTCTCAGAGAGAGATGAAAACAGAATGAGGTTATAATTCTTAGAAATGTGCTTGGCACGTGTATTGCTCGCATCATTTGACAGGTTCCCCAGGTTGCTACTCTTTGCAAGAAGTGTCCAGCATGGTTTCATTCAAATGCAGGTGTGCAACTGTTGGTCCTCCTGAAAGCTAGGGACTGGTGTTTTGCCCTGCAGAGAACAGCAGGCCCCAGGATAGTTAGCTACGTACTGTCTCTGGGAAACTAGGGTGCACCCACCCGGTGAGCTGCACCAGCCTCATCCCAGGGCTCAAGGAACAAATTAAAGCCAGGAGCGTCACTTCTAAACTAGTTTATACTGATCCTGGTGAAAATGCACAGTGTGAAGAAGTACTTTTTTTTGGTGGTGTGTGAGTAAAAATATACCTAAGCGAGCATTTAGGATCATTATTTCTTTAAAATCTATCCTCTAGTATAGCTCAGAAAGTTTGGGAAAACAGGCAGGCATTGTGTTACTTGTTGAAAATCTTCCCAGTGATGTAAACAAAGAAACGAATAACATACAGATGTTTACTGGGGCATCTTCCTGAACTACCTCATCTCCAACACTGAGAGACATGCTGTCTGTGTCTCCCACAATCAGCTTTAAAACAGAGCGGGCTGTTGCTCATTGTTACAGAAGTTCAGCTAGCTGTGGAAACATTGTGCTCAAGGGGATTTGTTACCCAGGGTGCCTGGTTCTTTCATTTTCCCTGAAAAGTGTCCCTTATAAATGCATACAAAATAGAGAAGACACATTTTGTAGACCCAAAGAATCACAGTTCCTTTTTTTTATTAGTAAATAGATAAGGTAATTATTTCCCAGGGCAATCATAGTTTTCCTCCCTCCTCTCTTCTCAGTACCCCCCCCCCCCAACCTCCCTTTCCTCTCACCCCATATCCATTCCTCCTTCTTTCTCTTCAGAAAAGGGCAGCTCTCCCATGGACATCTCTCCAGCCAGCCATGGTATATCAAGTTGCTGGAATACTAGACATCTCCTCTCCCATTAAAGTTGGAAAAGGCAACCCAGTAGGAGGAAAGGGTCCCAAAAGCAGGTAGCAGAGCCAGAGAGAGCCCCTGCTCCTACTCTTAGGAGCCCCACGAGAAGACCAAGCTATACAACTGCAATATATGTTGTAGTAGGAGGAGGAGCAGGCTGCATCCCACCGCCCGGCTAGCATAACCACCGAAATAACCACACAGAAATTGTATTAATTAAATTACTGTCTGGCCCTTTATTTCTAGCCTCTTATTGGCTAACTCTCCCATATTAGTTTAACCCATTTCTAATAATCTGTATATCACTATGAGGTCGTGGCTTACCAGGAAAGATTCTAACCTACTTCCATCTCGGGCTGGAGATTCATGGCATCTGCCTGTCTCTGCTTTCTTTCTCCCAGAATTCTCTTCTGTCTTTCCTGCCTATCTGAGGGCTGCTGTATCAAAAGGCCAAGGCAGTATCTTTATTCAACCAATGAGAACAACACACAAGTAGAAGGACCAATATGTGCAGAAGGCCTAGGTCAATCCCATGTGGGCTCCATGGTTGGCAGTTCAGTCCCTGTGAACCCCTATGAGCCCAGGTTAGTTGATTCTGTGGGTTTTCTTATGATGTCCTTGAGCCCTCTGACTCCAACAATTCTTTCTCCCCCTCTTCCTCAGGATTCTCCAAAGTCTGCCTAATGTATGACTGTGGTTCTCAGAATCAAATTTTTTTGTTTTTGTTTTTGTTTTTCGAGACAGGGTTTCTCTGTGACTTTGGAGCCTGTCCTGGAACTAGCTCTTGTAGACCAGGCTGGTCTTGAACTCACAAAGATCTGCCTGCCTCTGCCTCCTGAGTGCTGGAATTAAAGTCATTCGCCACCATTGCCCGGCAGAATCAAATTTTTTAATTGTAATAAAATCTGAAGTATAATCAGATTTTAAATGTAATATATTTATAACTATAATTTTGTTTCAATATTGTTCAGGTACTCAAAATTCCACACATTTGAATTTTGCGTAGTTAATATGAGAGAGGTTCTGTAGATGTCCCAGGCTGCTACAGTAAGTCGTAGGATACCAAAGTCAGGTCGAAAATGCCTGTTGTGGACTGGCCACTCAAGACAGTCTTATTGTGACTGTTCACTTTTTTATTTCCTATCCTGCCGTGCATTGTAAGGAACACTTTGTAGGGATGAAAGAGAGAGGTGACTATGACTCAAAACCCTGCAAACTGTATCCTCTGTGTGCCTGGCTTTCACACAGAATCAGAAACAGAAGCAACGATAACCTGGAGGGTGCAATCCTGCAGTACTTTTACCAAGAGAGCTCTTACAAGAAGATGAATGGACAGAACCTACTGTTAGATATCTGTTGATTGTTCAGTGTTTGTGAACTGCTCTGCCAGGGGAAGGCTTTTCTGATGGGAAGTCATCCCCTGTCTCCTGTTTAAGGCTGATGCTGCCCGTTGAGAGTTCTTACATCCTTCACAGCAACTGCTTTTTCTTAACAAGGACACAGGAATCTTTTTCTCTTTTGCCTTTGATTAAAAGAAGGAAGACACAAAGGGTTAAAGAAAGTTTATTATGTGTTGAGTTATAATAAGATACCAGAAAGCATAGTTGTTATCATTACTGTTTAGCTTAGAGGAGACACTGTGTCCATAGGAGATTTGTTTGACTAAATGGAACAGTAGAAATGACAGCCACATAATTGCCTTGTTTGGGGTAGCCAGACACTCTCCACAAATTACAGATGTAAGGCTCATGGAGGTAGCAAACAGAGGATTTCTGGATTGCTGTCCATGAGTGGGGTACACAGCTGCAAATATTGTGAATTATGCTGGGGCCGATGAACGCTTGCTGCTCCGGTGTGCTTAGCCGAAGTCTCCATCCTCAGGGAGGCACAGCCAAGTGCGCTGTGTCTTTACTGCATTTTGCACATTACAGAAAGATGTTATGAATCTTAAATTAGAAATCAACTTCAAAGTTGACTTTTTTTTAAAGCCTGGTTTGCTCATAAGGTAAGGATCACGGTGACACTTCCAACCAGAGCTCTGTCGAACAATTCTTAGCGAGCAACAGCTGCGCTGTCCCTTTACATAGTAATAATGCTTCTACTCTGCACTTGATTTTTATTGTTGAGGAGGGCTCCTGGTACCTTTATTGAATTAATTCCAGAGAGGCCCGATTTTGGGGGGGAATGCCCAATAAAACAGAAGTCATTTAAATTTTAATATGCCGTCCTTGCACCATTAATTAAAATGATTTATGTTTGGTTGCCTCGTTGAAATACAGTATGATAGATGCTTGGATGTATTGCTTCCATGGTGATATTTTCCACCATCATTTAGGACTCAGGGTACCAGGTTTGTCCTGACCTACGACAGCAATGTCTTTAACTCCTGTCAGGATATAGCTTTATACTGTTCTTCCCTTGTCCCATTTGCCCTTGTATTTATTGCACACATTTCTGGCTTTTTGCTTATTTGTTCAAGATAACATTCCCTGAATATGCTTGAACTGGCTAAGAAGGGAAGGGAAGGGAAGGAAGGGGCAAGATAACTGGGCTATATTTTCTGTTTCCAATTGTGGAATTCGGAAAAGGACTTTGCAAGTACAAATCTAAGAGAACTTAGGGCTTTGTACTCCAGAAGAAAGGCGCTGCCCTTAATCCATGCGTTTGTCAAGGAGAAAAGAGAAAATGAAAGGAAGACCCACATGGATTTTAAAAATTTCTGTAAACAGAGCATTTGCCCCATTGTCTGTGGGCTTGTGGTCGTTAGATGGTTTTCTTTTAGTTACTGGTAAAAATTATGTCTGGAATACTACTATCGACAGTCATTATACTGAATCCTTTGTGTGCGTGTGTGCGTGTGTGCGTGTGTGCGATCCAAAGCAGTGCAATGTTGACAGTTCTTCCACTTTTTTTCCGACTATCAGAACATATGATTGCATCGAGCTGGCTGCAGGCTCCACTGCTGACATTTTCTAATGCAAAGAATGCCCACATCACTGCAGCATTTCAAACGTGTTAATGAGCAGATCAAAAGGACGGTTTGAAGCAGTTAACTTTCTTTCTCTTCTCCTCTTTTCTTTCTTTTTCTTTTTTTTTTAATTTTTAAGAGATCGGCTCTCCTCCAAACTGAAATCTTGGTTCTAGCAGCTAAGCCGATGAGATGTAATTCTCCCTCCCACCCCGATGATGATAATAACAAACGGAAAAAAAAAAATTGGAGAAGACTCAAACTCTCCATATGGTCCATAAAGTGGTGAAAGTGTTTTCCAGAATTTTCAATACAGAGCTGAAGGAGGCTAAGTGGAAAAAGTCCTGGCAACTAGGCAATATTATGCCTTTGAAAACCTGCAAATTCTCATGAAATATGGTGCACATGAATACACCCTTCTCTGGAGTGGATGTGCTCTTTCACTATTTGACGTAAGAACAGATTCTCATGACTGTTGTTGTCAATGCACTTGGACAACACTAAGTTCCCTTCTTCCCCCAAACTAATTTTATTGGCATGCAGACATGCTGCTTCCAGATAGACTCCCACCTTTTTCTGGTTTTAGGCACAGGTAGAATCACATTCTTTTCTTTTCTTTTTGTTACTTATGAGACCACATGGTAACGTGTATAGTAATATTTTTTTTTTTTTTTTTTTTAGTTTTTTCGAGACAGGGTTTCTCTGTGGTTTTGGAGCCTGTCCTGGAACTAGCTCTTGTAGACCAGGCTGGTCTCGAACTCACAGAGATCCGCCTGCCTCTGCCTCCTGAGTGCTGGGATTAAAAGCGTGCGCCACCACCGCCCGGCCCAGTAATATTTTTATATATAAGAGGAAGACTGGTTTATTTCCTGTCCTGAAATTTCTAAGTCAGTGATGCTGGGAATAACAGCGGATATGCAATGCTCCTCTGAAGTGGTATAAGCCCCACCTCAACATACATACTTCCTTTACATACTTCACCCTAATGCTTTCTCGTTTTCTATCACCTTTGATTCCATTCCCCCATCCACCCCAACAAAACAATCGCTTGGCAAACAACTGACCTTTCACAGACTTTCCATTGGCAGTTCAACATTTATTTTAAAGTCTCCAGTGTAATGGAATTGAGCTCAGGGTTTGGAAGTAAATGTTCTAAGTGATGAGTTTGAATTTTAATTCTGATTTTAATTCTGTCATTGTATGTACTTGGTGAAGTGTTGTGGTTAGAGGTTGTTGGAATTCTTTCTTCCTTACTTAAAATGGACATCAACATAGCAGTCTTACAAGGATATGAAAATAAAAGAGGCCAGAGTGTCTACCATATGGCAATACAAGTGAAGGACGGTTACTGCTAGAAAGCAGAACACAGTCCTAGCCCAGTTCTGGGTCCTGTCCTGTGGGTTCCTGTTGTAATAAGAGCGGCAGCGGGGCTCAGCAGGGCTGCGTCCCCGGCACCCAGCTGCCCACATGGCTAGCTTATGCCCTGAAATAATTACACGGAAACTGTATTCTTTTAAACACTGCTTGGCCTATTAGCTCCAGCCTCTTATTGGCTAGCTCTTACATATTGATCTAACCCATTTCTAATATTCTGTGTAGCACCATGAGTTGACTTACCAGGAAAGATCTTAACCTGCGTCTGTCTGGAGTGGGAGAATCATGGCGACTCCTGACTCGGCTTCTTTCTCTCAGCATTCTGTTCTGTTTACTCCACCCACCTAAGGGTTGGCCTATCAAATGGGCCTAGGCAGTTTCTTTATTAATTAACCAATGAAAGCAACAGATTAATACAAGACCCATCTCCATCAGGTTCCTGTCACTGTTGTGATGGATGTTGTGTCTCTTAAGTCGGTAGCCTGGCATTTGATTGAGGCAGAACATGAAGGATTTATTTTTATTGTTAACCATGCATACCTCCAGACTTCGAAATCTATTTAAATTTATAATAGGTCATGCACATAATTAGTTTCATATTAACTGAAAAATTACCTCTAAAATGTTCTTTTCTGGAGTGTTATGAATACAAGGCACAGGCACACATACACCCATATGGAATTGTGAAAAGTCATAGAAATAAAAAACCTATGGGAAAGATTATAACATGAAATTTTATTATATTATTAGGCTTTTCATGTTAGAGAGGACCAAAAATTAATCAAATTTATTTCCCAGATATAGAAAGCTGGGATGCTCTTAATGTCTTGCCAATTGCTGTCAAGTTCACTAATTCTCCGGATTCATTGGTTGGCGGAGAAAGCTGATAACTATTTCCACTGAAATTGGCAACACTTTTACATCATGGAATTCTCGCTGCATCATTTTCACATTTTTATCAGCATTTTGTCTACTAACTTAGAGCGTGATCATGACCTAAAATACTGATGGTCCATGTATCTGAAGGAAGTAGGGGGATCATTGATCTTGTTGGAGCTAGACAGATGTAGAGAGAACTTTGAGGCAGAGCTTTGGGGAAACTGATGTTCTCCCACACTGAGACATGCAATGACAACAGAATAGCTGGGTCATGTAGATGTACCCAAAGAGGCTGGGTATCTTAACGTTGTAGATTATGTTAAGTAAAGGCTTTCCAGTAAAATAAAACATGCGAAGGTACTCCTTTTCCTGTGTGAGTTTGATAGAAGTGACTGCATAAAGATTTTAAGCATGTATTTATTTATTTATTTTATGTGTGTGTGTGCATGTGTGTCTGTGTGTGTGTGTGTGTGTGCACCTAAGTGTTTGTTTATATGCCACATGCACACAGGAGTCCACAGGGGTCAATAGAGGGCATTGGCTCCCCTGCAACCAGAGTCACCGGTGGTTGTGAGCTACCATGCAGGTTCTGGCAAATGCAGCTGGGGTTTCTACAGGAACAGGAACTGCTCTTAACTCCTGAGCCCCTTTCTGCCTCCTCACAGAAGGATCTTAAGCTGAAATTTAATATTCCTCTTTTAGCACACACATAGATGGTCAGTATGAACTAAAAAGGAGGAGCTATGAAGGGAGAATGCTAGAGATTATATATATATATTATATTCATTTATCTGTGCAAGATGTACATGTTTGAAGAGTAAATATGAAATTTTTGTTACAAAATGAAAGTGATCTCCGATATTTTAGACTCAGCAATATAGAAGGGTGTATTATGATCTTTCTCTAGTGAGAGCACGCTAAAGAACACTTGCAGGATATAAAGGAGACATGAATTCCAAAGTCCGTAAAATAAAATTCAACAATTCCTTGATTTGAACTGTGTGCTTTGGAACTTTGAGTCCATTTTGACGGGGGGAATGGTTGATTAAGCTTCTATTAGAAGAATATTGACCCGATTACCCAAGTTAAAATATAGGCTCTCTAAAGATACTGAGAGAAGTTGTTTAATTTTTACCTCAAGGATTAACTGTGACCACTGGTGAAAACTGTAATGACAGACTATCAATAGCATGTGTATTAGTGTTAATATTTTCCTTTTTGGGCTTTTATTTTCTGAGCATTTCATACATTTGTATGATACGTTCTGATCAAATCTCCCACACCGATTCTTCCCCTCCAGTTTTCCTCTACCATGCTCACCATTATCTGCTACCAACCTTGTTCGTTCTTTTTTGAAGCCCATCAATTGACCTGCCAAGAAGAGGCAGGGAATCATGAGGTCCCAATTGCTTTGTCCAAACACCATTGAGTTTAATTGTTGAACTATATTTAAAAATATTATTTTGGGTTAAGTAAACTATAGTTAGGATATTGACTAATGAATATATACTAAAAAATTGAACAAATAGACAATTAAAATAATAACCCAGATAACTCATAACCAGTTTATTAAAAAGTGGGTTAATCTTTAGCTCACAAATATGACCTCAATAGAAACACAGTAATTATTGGAGCCTCCAAAACAAGAAATTTATCTTCATTAGGAAGAAAAAGTGTGTGTGTGTGCGCGCGCGAGTGTGCATGCACGTGTATGCATGCATACATGCATGCAAACTCATGTTTTCCAGACTCCAGGACCAGGGCTTAAGACTGGAAACCATTAGAGAGAGAAGCTTTGGCTTTATATTGGGAAAAATCTTTGAAATGATGAGTTCCTTGCCAGTCAAATGATGCTTTATGAAATAGTGAATTTCTCTATTGCTGTAGTCTAGACACGAATGGAACCACTAAAAGTAGGGAATTTTTAGAACATTGAAGTTTTGTTTGCATGAGCCTTGCAAATCTATTTCTTCCTGTGGTCATTCTCTTTTCCTCTCTCTCCTGTTTTCCTTCTTCCCTTTTCTTCCTCATTTTCCTTCCAATTCCCAGCTCTTTCATCTTTCTCTCCTCCCAACTTCCCCCTTTCTCTCCGGCCTGTCAAACTGGAAATTATGTTTTGTACCAGCCCCTCTCTGTTAAATAGTGGAAACCCAGAGTGGCCACAGTGAACTTGTGAGACATGTATTGACACTGGCAAGGAGAGGTTTTTAAAGTTAAGATAAAATGAAAGCAAAAAACTCTGTGAATGTTGGGGAAGAAGGGAGAAGGATCTGTAAACACCACAGGAATTGTCATCTGCTTTGGGAAGACAGAGATTCATGGCAGGGGAGGGGGGGGGAGAGAAAAAAATGCCTAAAATGATTGGAGAATTATTTAGAACAAAGAGACATTATAGGTTATGCCAGCATTTGTAGTCTGCATCTGGTAAGAGCAAACTACTAGAAAAGAACATTGGGAAAAACGGTGGGGTTGGCTTTGATCTTACAGAGTGAAATGCTGATAGCAGTGGTTTCATTGGGCATTCAAGATTCAAAGTATTCCTTTTAATAAGGGTATACACAATTTTTAACCTTAAGTCAGCTTCATTTGACTATGGTTTTGCTTTAAATCTTAATCCTTAGTCTCTGGAGTTGCCAGAGTAGTCATTGTTTTTTTATACATTCTTACTTTTTCATATGTTATGGAAATTTTTACATTTTATTCTGTTTTATTTTGGGACAGGTTATCAAGGATCCTCCCCCACCACCTTCTGCACCAAAGGAAGTAAGTGATTGCCTAATAAAGTGAAAAACAGTTGTTTTATTTTCATTTGTAAATATCATTTTGAAATTATACAAACTTTATTTATATGATAGCTAAGTACTGTTTACTTTGTGAAAACCTACTGCTACTTTTTAGTCTTATGATTTCTTTCATAGAGTAGAGGAATGAGCCTTTCAGTGGTAGACTGGCTACAGGATCAAAAGTCCAGAGATTAAATATATTTTATAAATAAAGATATATTAATAGTTCTGATGACACTTATCTAAAATTGTTGAAATATCCAAGCTGGCAGTTGGAAGATGCCATTACTTTCTTCAAAGTGATAATTTGCTATTTTATTACTCTGTCAGCTAGCATCATACTAGCAACATAAAGTAAGGAATATACTGGTAGTATGCATTCATTCTTAAAGCTTCTTTAATATAAATTTCACCCTTCAAGGTTACATATATATTGACATATGAAGTAATTGTTGAAGTGTTACCATAAGTCGAATAATCTTTTTCATTTTGAATTGATGAACATACTTGGTTTAGATACACAATACTCACAGTTAAAATAAGCAACTTCTTTTGGCCTAGGTGGGATGTAGGAGAATTTGGTGAAGGGGAGGAGTCTGAATCTCTTGTAGAACTGCACTAGAAATTGATGTATGTCATTTAAATGCCCCCCATATACTCCAAATATCATTTTTACATTCCCTCAAAACAATGGAATTATTTAAAATATCTCAGTGTGATGAAGTTCTGACCAAAGGACATTTTCAGAAACTGATTAAATCCACTTTTAAAAACTGTATCTCCATAGGAAGAGGAAGAAGAGCCTTTGCCCAACAAGAAATGGCCGACTGTGGACGCTTCCTATTATGGTGGTCGAGGAGTTGGAGGGATTAAAAGAATGGAGGTTGGTCCCCTAAAGAAACAGAGAGTGCTAATCTCAAATGTGCATTTCTAGGGTTACTGAGCCACTGACACGGTGCTTCTTTTAATCTCACCCTGCATTAGTCAGCCCTGGGTTTTCTCTGGGCACATTTCTTCTCTGTGGAGTCACCCTAGCCATGTCAGAGCTGCAGAACAGCAGGCTCCATCAGTCAAAGGGCGCATTGAGAGGATTTCTGAACACTAATGAAAAAAAATAGTCTTGAGTTTCCCCACTGTTTTGGAAAAAAATTACCCCATGGAGCATCAACTTTAAGAATGCCAATCTCTCATAGTTGCAACAATGCTCTTCTTTGAAAAGGCCCAACAGTTACTTATTGTTTGACATATAATTTTTGAAATATTCAACAGGATATGATTTTATCACAAATATAGAAGAGGCACATTTTAAATTTTCAACAGTTTTTACTTAGTACTCACCAACTATTCTAATTAATAATACATATCATTTATTATGTTGAACTAATTTTTGTTAATCCACTAGTCTAAGGAAAAAAGCATCATGAACTCATGAAAGGATCCTGGCTAAAAAGAAATACGATTTTATGTATCAGTCAGATAAACCAACTTACAAAACCAGAATTTTATTTTGGTTTGGGGAGTTAACCTGTGGTTTGTAAGCCTTCTTGGTTTGGGTCTGTGTCATGCTGCTTACCACGGGCAGGTGGGAGCAAAACAAGACAATGGACATGTTGCTGTCACCCCCTAGATGTGCAATCTGCAAAGGTCTAACTCTTAGACCTGCTTCTGGGTACCGCTCCTTACAGTTGCTGTCACCTTCCAAAAGAGCCACACCAAGACTTTAGTACCTGGGTCCCTAGAAGGCATTCCATATCCAAACCGCAATGATTTCTGTATGCTCAAAAAAGCACATGTATGTTCCCAGAAGCCTGCAGTTCAAACTTCAAGAGTTCTCAAAATCCAGATGTAAACTTGCACCTCCTGCCCTTCCTTCTTAGTAGAGGAAAATTTTTGAAAAAGAATGCGTCAACCTCCATTGAGTCCATTAATCTTGAAAACTTTTGACCACATTGCTAGAATACTCTACGGATATGATGGCAAATGGGATGATAATGGATTTTAAAATGGCAAAGAAAGCATAGCTATTTATAAAGAAGAAATTCAGTATATAAAGATACACAGTAAAGCTGAGCTGAGAATTAAGCATCATTAAAATGTCTCTACAGTGAATTAGAACAGGAGGGGGAAATCATGCATAGTGCTTTGCTGAGCACGCCTCTTCAGACCTGCACAGTGCTTGAGCTGCCGGGAGTCAATGAATTACAGAAGTTCTGAGGTCATCAGGGCTGGAGAACAAACCTTCAGAGCTGAAGTTAGATCAGGTCACAATGGATACTTTCTTTTCCCTGGGTTTTGCGAATCTCTTTGAATTTGAATAGGTATTTAAACTGTCCTCTAGTGGAGTTTGCAGAAAGCCGGAGCAGAGCTTTTAATAACAGCTGCTATCATATCAGATCCACTATAATTCCTAATAACTTCACACGGGTGTTCCTGCCAATTTCTCGCGAAACAGACTTTTAAAAATTCTGAAATTGCTCCTTTATTATATGGACTCTGAGTTATCCCAATATGCTCTAGAAATTATGAAACTCATTGTTGATAATGAAAGCCAAGTGGGATTGGAGGCATTCAGCTCTGACGCTTGTAGTTACCTATTGTTTCCACATAATAAGAAAACTCTGGTAAGACTTTCTTTAGCAATCTATTTTTGTGCTCTCTTCTTTCCTCTTAGGGCATCTCACTGTGATCAACTTAAAACATTAAAATTTACACGAACACATACACACGTACACACTTTGAATTCCTTTGTAGAGTTGGAAACTTCTACAGGGTGTCTTCTAGTCTTAGTCCTTGAGATTAACTGAGACTTGTGTTTGGCGAAGGTTGATGATAACCCAGAAGCTATTTCACAAAACAAAGACAGCAAACTTATTAATCTTCTTAGGCCTCCATGACTGCAGGTCATGCGTGGAATCATCAAAGTCCGGGAATGCCATGCTGGATCAGAACTCCAGTTCAACCATTTTTCACTTTTTTTTTTTTTTTAAATCTGAGAATGGTTCCAATGATATTTGAGTCTAATTATCATGACCTCCGCGGTTTTAATAGAGAAGGCGAAGGAGCTATTTGTGTTAAAACCTACCCTTTCTGAATGGATCTAAATTGTATCTACTTACTGCTCTACTCTGAATTACTTCTCTGAGTTGTAGCATCCATGAGTTTACTAAACTATCCGTCTCTTTTGTTTTGTTTTGTTCCCTAAAATTGAGATGTGTCCACTGCAAGAAATGTGTACTGGTTTTAGAATTTTAAATTCAGTTAGCTTTGTCTAAAGGTTTCATTCTAAGTGTTAGCTTATCTAGGCCAAGACTGCGAACTGAAAAAAAAAAAAAAAAAAAGGTAATTCTTTCTCTCTTTTTTCTTTCTTCCTTTCAAACAAATTTAATGACCCCACAAAGAACATCCTAGCCACTGATCACATTGAAATATACAGATATACTTTAATGACTCAGCAGGGTCCACTTGAAATTAAAAACTATTCTAAAATTGTGGTAAAAAGGTGTGTGTGTGTATGTGTGTGTGTGTGTGTGTGTGTGTGCGCGCGTGAAACTAAGTGGCTTTATCAAAAAGCTTGCATAATTCTTTCCATGAAAAGTAACCATCTATCTTCCTGCTAAACATTCAGGTCAGGGACTTTAAACTTTTTCTTTCACTGAGATGACATAATGCTGTGTTGTAGAGCATCCTGGACTGGTCTTTGCTTCTCTCTGTGCATGCTGTTTGTTTATCTCTGTCCTCGAGGGCAATGTCCCGAGATTCTCCCCCGATCCTGTTTGGGTGAAGTCCTTCTGCAGAGGCTACTTCTTATTCATATACTGTCGGGATACAACTTGGCTCTTATTTTCTGTTTACTGAAAAGTAAAGAAACCAATAACCCCAGTCCTCACGGTGTGAGTCAATACGAGCAGTTCCCAGAGAAGGAAATTATATAAAACTACTGGGATTCGCTAATGGTCTGTGCTTTTTTTCCCCCTCAAACCAGAACCCTTTCCAGTTCCTGCCTCTCAGTTAAGAATTTGCTTATCACGTGGCTATATTCAGATGAGCAAAAGAACTAAAGACAGAAAGCTGTTTTGGAAAGTGAAAGGTTGCCAGTGGAAATTCATACTTCCTGAATCAGTCAAATGTGAAAATTTTAAAAAGATTAATTTCTTATATGTGAGATAAATTTATACAATTCAGAACTGTGTAAACCTTTTTCACTCATCTCTTTTTGCTTATGTCCAAATCTGTACCCTGCCTGGGTGCTCCTTTTGTGACTTTAGGAACATTTTTTTAACCTGTGCCGTAGTTCTGTCATCTGGAGGGGAAACACATAATATCAGCTTCTTTGCATTTTTGTATGGATTGAATACACAGGAACACACTGAATAAATGCTACCATTATCATCTTACATATCTGAAAGGAGAACTGAACTGCATAGTCTTGCATTATCTATATATACCACAAATTCTTTATTTGAAATGATGGAGAAACCATTACACCAGATTTAAGTGACATCATATTTTACAAATGCTTATGTTGTATTTGGGTCATGATGTTAATACAATAAAGAATGATGAGGAAGATCCCTGGACTGTCCTGCCCAGCCAGCCTATTCTAATGGACTGACTCCCTGTCTCCGTGAGTGACCTTATCTCAAAACACATGATGGAGGGCCCCAGAGGCATAACGTCCGAAGCTGAACTCTGGCCTCCACACACATATGAATTCAAACACACATGAACATGCATACATACACACTCTCACATACACACAAGCCAATCATGAGTGGTTGGGAACCCATTAAAACTCAGAAGAAAAGGAACTGGAAGTCAATATACCCATTCATCTTATTACACTGGCCTGGGGGCCTCCTAGGTGCTTGCTCCTTTGTAACGACGTAAATGAATACAGACAGATTATAAAAATATATACAGCTTTAATGAGGAAATAGACTTACAGGACCACAGGTTCCCGCGGAGAACAGGAAAGCAGAGAAAAGGGCTGATGGGATCACGCCCGAGGCGAACACGCCCCCAATGGGTGGGGCTTATTCCTACAGGCCTTCTGTCTGACAGCGGTGTCTTCATCTTCAAGGTCCGCTGGGGTGATAAAGGATCGACTGAGGAAGGTGCAAGGTTAGAGAAAGCCAAAAATGCCGTGGTGATGATCCCTGAAGAAGAGATACCCGTCCCACCAAGACCGCCTCGACCCAAATCCACACACCAGGCCCCTCAGACAAAATGGTACACGCCAATTAAGGTACGTGCGTCCATCTCGGGTGACATAGCTTAAACCTAACAGGGACGTAGCTTTTACTGTCTCACCTGTCCCACGAGGAAGACCAAGGCAGATCCAATAACAGATACTCATATTCGGCTCTAGCAGCAGCTTACTTTCTTAGCATAAGAGCTTCCACGTTTTTGTATAGACTAACTTGCTTAATTGATTAATAAAAAGAATCTACCCAATTTCACAAATCTAATATCTCTTTAGGGTCGTCTGGATGCACTCTGGGCTTTGATCTTGAAGCAATATGACCGAGTGTCCTTGATGAGACCCCAGGAAGGAGATGAGGTTTGTGTGTGTGGATCTTTTGATGGGGGGTGCACAGATGATGAAAGTAGGGGAAAATTAATGAAAATAATTTAAAACTTCCTGTTGCCATGAAGGATGGAATTGATACTGACCAGTGCATGCTCTTGTTACATGGGGTGGCTGTTAAATTTTGTTTTTACAATGCATTTGCAAACCAGTTGCATACCACTGCCTTTCCAGATAATGAATTAACCCCATAAGCATGCCCGCTGACTTTGAAGACAAGTGTTCTGAGTTTCTTTGTTTGGGAAGAAACAGACTGGGAATTAGCATCTGAAGTCTTTCTTCTCACATTTAGTAGCATTGAGATCTAGGGAAAATAACCTCAGAACTGCTGTCTTCAGTATAAACATGTCACCTGCCTTCAGTCATTGTCACAATCTAGTCTCTGAAATATGTCAAGGCGTCCTTAAAGCCTGAAGCACCGAAGAAGTCTGAGGTGGTGGTATTTAGATCCACATACTTACAGATGTGTTGTATTTATGCGCTTTCCTCATCAAGGGAGTCCACTTAAAGCTCTTACTTTAGAAATATGTTTAGAATTATTGTTTTTACTATTTTTTTCTAATAATCTGCTCCATTTCCTCATGTAGCAATTTTAGAGAAATTGTTCACAGTCTCCTCAAATTCAGCAGTGGTGGGTTTGGTTGAGAGACGCGGTGCTGTTCAGGCTGCTAGGCTGCTTTCATAGTGTGAGCACGGCCCTTCCTCTCCTCTGAAGGAGTGAACACAGTGCGCATCTGCTTCAGAAAACTTTGGCTTCACTTAGGGCTGGCATCCTACTCTTTGAAACTATGAAGCAATCAATCAAATTAGTATTTATGTTGTGAAGCCAAGATAAAGTGTATTTAGTATTAGGTGGTTTTAGCTTGATGTTGAAGAGTTTAGAAGAATTTCAAATTTAAAATTTTTACATCTAGCACTTAGGAACATTTCAGGAATATCTGAGTTCAGACACATAGGATAGACAACTTGAGAAATACTGTTGAACTTCCCGACATGATGTCAGTGCCCTCTGATAGGACCACGAGCAGAGAGAGCTGTGTTCTCAGAAGCAGACTCTTCTATTACCACAGCGCTGGCAGATTCTCCATAGAAGCTTCCTTTCAATGGAAATTTGTGGCTTGTTTAAATTCAGATGTGGGCTCGAGTTCTGTTTCTGGAGCTCCGTGTAACTCTCCTTCCTCTTGAACACTCTAGACTTTACACTGCATTTTTGCTTACCATTATTTCAGGCCTCTTCTGAGTGTGCTTTTCACCAGGTTAGATATTCATCTGTTTAATAATTTCCGTCTTCTTAAGGATTAATATTGAGTGAATAGTGAGACATTGATGGGGTGGGACATTCCAGTTCTCTTCCTAAAACCTCATTTGCTGTTTTAAATATTGTGAAGATGTTTGGGTATTTGCAAGATTTACTCCCCTAAAATTCACCAGTACTTGGTTAAACCGGATTAACCATTGAACTCTAAATTATGAATATATGCTTCATATAAATATGAACTGTATTTATGTGTACAAGATCTCTATTTACATCCAATTATCAGCTTGCTCTAAAGATCTACTTTCCAGTGAAGTATTGCATTAAATATTAGAAAGTCTGTTAAATAGTGTGTTGTCAGAACAGAGAAGCATGTTAAATTCCTATTGAAATAGTTTGACTATAATATCAAGTAACTCATTGAAATAAATGTTATTTGATATTAAGGTCAATTCCTCTAAAAATTTTTGAAATTTATCAACATGTAAATTAGTTTCATTAGCAATTTGATTTTCCTGTGTCTCCTGTGGCCATCACCTTTTATTTGGTATGCATTCATATATGCAGACAGAACATTTACTTTGCTTTGTGCTCTTTATGAAGTGTTCGTGTTGGTACAGAAGTGTCAGAGTGTGATTGTAAAATAACTTGCTCATTTTAGGTATTATGGAGGCTCTGAAACGCCAGATTTTAGATGGGGGTGTTCGTTTACATTGTCAGGGCATAAATAATACCCCCCCTCCCCCGTCTGGATACCAGACAGTCACACCCTCTGAGGGTGGAGGAGGAGACTGACTTTAAGCCTCATGACAGCTAATAAAGCACAATTGTTCGCAGGGCCTGACTAATGGCTCCAAGGAACACAACCCCTGCCTACCCAGCAGCTTGTTTTGTGCTTTGGAAAACAGCCTTGTCATTTATGTAGGAACAGTTTCCCGCAGATTCTGCCTCCCGAGAGCTCAGTCTAATAAACAAACCTGCGACCACAGAACTGAAGTTGCCAGTGAGTCCCGCAGGTGGGGCACTTCCTAGCGCATTTGGAGCCGAAGCTGTGCTGGGGCGCAGAGGCTGAGCTCTGCGCGCCCTGAAGTCCTTGATGCGGAGGCTCAAGTCGGTGCGAGCCTTATCAAAGCGGCCGCGGGGGCGGGCGGGCTCCCAGCGCGCGGCTGCGGGCGAGCGCGGGCTTTGATGCGGGCGGCAGGTCCTGGGAGTCGCGGGTTTGGCGGCCAGGTGCGCGCTAGCAGGTTGTCCCGACATCTGCTGGCGGCCGCGGCGGCCCGATTGTCAGCCGAGGTAGTTGAGAGCGGCAGGACCGTTTTGGTCTTGTGCGCGCTGCCTGGAGGCCTGAAACTCCAAAGGTAGGAGCAGGGTGGACACAGCTGCGCTCCCAAACTTGCCGGAGGCACAAATAGGAGATCTAATGCAGTTTGACTCCACGGCGGTGGGGGGACAGGACAGAGAGCCACTTCAGAGACAACTTACCGCTGCAACATCTGCCGCCAAGTTTCCAGGGAGTGACAGGGGACAGCAGGTACAGATCGAAGTCTCTGCACAAACAACCTCCATTACGCCCTGGACTCTTTTGAAGGGTCTCCATCAAACAGGCCCGAGTCCGCAGCAGGAGTTTGTTTGGTTTTCAAAGCAGTGTTTTGTGTGTGTGTGTGTATTTTCCCCTCAATAACAAGGTAATTTATAAATGATGCATTACCATGCGTCCTCCTTTTTTTCTATGACAAGAGAGTTGAGAAGCGGAAAGACAAAGAAAGAAAAAAGCACAGGACTAGTTTGGAGTTGTTCCAGTCCCCGAGGACCTCCTTGACAGTGTTCGAGGTTATGTTAACCTTCAAATGGCTCCTCGTCCGCCAGTGAGCAGACAACAACTTACACATCCTACAGAGGAATCCCAGAACACGCGTGAAATGCATGGACTTCTGCTCACTGCTATTCCATGTTCAGAACTCAGAGTTTTATCTCTGCGGATGGGAAATTTAAGGTTCTTTTTTCAAAGGAATGTGGAGGGTTTTTTTTTTTTTCCATTCAGTAAAACAAAAACCTAGGAAACTGAATTCACTTCAGTTTGTTTCTTATTTAAGGACTCCATACCTGTAGTGCCCCAAAACAAACAGACATTTTTTTTTCTTTTGGAGGGAGACGACCCCCTTTTTTTAGCGGAAAGAAATTTCATCAATTTGGCTTTTACCAAAAATGTTGCAGAGAGTCATGATCATGCACAGGTGTATAAATGGGATGGGTTAAAATACCGGTCTGGCGAGAAGGAGTTCCGGGCTATGGCAAGAGAATAAAGCCTGCCGTCGTGTGAATTATGCCATCATCCAGTAAACTGGCTGCATGATCACCTGCTTGAGATGGTGAGAGCCGCCTGTGCAAATGTGTGCTTTGGAGCAAAGGATTAGCCGTGGAGCAGGGTCTGGGGATAGAAGCTGGAGCTGGTAAGGTCACTTCGGATAGTAGAGACTGAAGCCGCACAGGTACAAGAGACATTTTAGGTGAAGCCAAACCTAGTAAGTGGAGAACACTTATGAACTGTCCTGATGTGCTTTGCGTTCTATAAAATGACTGATGTCCCTGCTGACAGAACATCAATCCTCCAGTTTTTAAAAGTTCATAGCAAAGCAAGACAAAAGACATCAAGATCATAAGGAGTGTTAAACTCGTTTCGAAGGTGCCAAAGAGCTTTATAACTGCAGAGGCCAATGGCGGAAGCCCATCTTCAGTTTATATCTCGCCTGTCCACGCCCCTGTTAGCCCTGCTTCTGAATTCCCATGCTCAAACAAGCAGGCCTGACCCTTCTTGCATCACAGCTTCTTCAGTGACTCCAGCGTTCTGATGGCTCACTATGAGCTGCCTGGTGTTCATGAATCGTGTGATACCGGATGCTGTTCGGTAGCTCCATCCTCAAACTGACCACCACCTCCGCATCAGGGCTTCCCACCCCCCTGCTTTGGTTTTCTGCCATGTTTGCAGTGTGAACTCTTATGGATTTTCATGAGGATGTTGATCTCTTAATCAAATAGTTCTATATCTTGAATGTTTTTGGTTCCTGGAGGTACACTGTTAATGACTGCAACTAACGACAGCTTACAACCTGTGTCACATGTCTGAGTGATAAAATTCCCATGAGAACAACCCATGGCAGGAACACGCCAATATTATGGCACCCCCACTGACTGCTACAGAGGTGCAGGCCTGTACAGACAGGCATTCATTTGCAGTGTGGTTGTATAGATGTATTCAGTAGTACAGAACACATTTACTTTTTATGAAAGTCATCATCTTGCACTTCAAGATGAGATTAGCATTCATAGAGAGTGCTCTTTCAGTTCTATTTCTTAGCTTAAATAAAACCACCTCTTAATTGTGTAATAAACAGGTGCATGTTAATTCATTCTGGTTTCCTGAAGTGAGATGCAAGATACATAAAATTCGTTTGCTTAAATTACAAAACTAGATGAATATTTTTTCCCTTCAGACCTTTTCTTTTTTATTTTTATTATTATTTTTAGGACAATCTTTTTTTCTTTTTACATATCATTCCCAGTTTCCACTCCCTACCCTCCTCTTGCTCTTCCCACCTTCCCCTCACCCTAACCCCATCCCCTCCTCAGTTTTCCCATGGGGAGTCAACAAAGGGTGAATTTTACAGGATCTGTAAATAGTATTTGGATGCTTACTGAACATTTTAATATTTGATAAGGAAAATAATTTTCTTTATCGTAAATAATATTATAACACCTCTTTTTAGATTAATGTACTGCTTTCAGAAATATAAAATTTTCTTCTTGTATAAACTCTGGCTGGCACAGTAAAAGAATACTGCAAGAAGGGTCTTCACCAAGGAAGAGAGCACCAGTAGGCTGTCCAATGACAGACAGCCCTGAAAACGTGCATACAAGTAACATTGTACGGGATAAGCAGGGTATATTTATGAATGCATGTGTATATACCTGTATGCATGCAATACCAATAAATGAATGAAGAAGCTGTTTATTTGAGACTTAGGGGGCATATGGAAGGGCTTGAAAGGGAAGGGAGAAATGTAATTATATTATAATACCAAAAATAAAACAAAAATGTTTAGAAAAATGTCAAAATTGACCTCAATGTTCCAGGACTGAACACAGTGTTTTCATAAGCTCAGTGTGTGCTGAGATGGGAGCATCCTGAGAGCATCCACGCAGTCGTCCCTCCCAGAGGAGAACTGACCAGAGTAGCAGGCAGTTGTGAGCCGCCAGGTGCATGCTGGGAACTGGACCAGGCTCTTCTGCAAGAGCAGAAGTGCTTTTATCTGCTGATCCATCTCTCTAGTTCTATTTAATCTTAATATAATTATTACAAAGAAGAAGTGCATCTCTAATCCATCACTTCACAGATTATATAACAAAACATGTATTTTTTTCATTATGTTTATTCAATTTCTAATTTGTAGCTCAGAATGCACTCTAAAAAGAAAGAAAACACATTTTGAAATAACTTAGTATTTAAAAAGAATGTGTCATGATCATCCCTTAAGGTCTACCAGGCCTTAAGGTCTGGTGTAAAAATTTTCACAGCTCAGTAAAAGGAAATTAGTTTGAGCAGGAAGTTTTTATTACTCCATCTTTTTCTCTTTCCCAAAGACAGATTCTTGTTGTGTCACTGTGGACTGGCTTGTACTCACTGTATATAGATTTTGAAGTTGCAGCAATCCTCCTGCCTCAGTCTCCTGAGTGCTAGATTACAAGTGTGTGCCAAAATGCTAGAGTGTCCTCTGATTCTCAAAAGAATGTGTACTCACTTAAACACGTTATCTAAATAAATAATGCTTTTAGGGACAGAGTCTTGTTTACTTTGCTAAGTACTTTAAGAAGCATTCTTTTATTTTTAAGATTATAGTATAATTACATTCTTCTCTTTCCCACCCCTTTCCTCCCAGCCCTTCCCCATATGCCTAATTCATGACCTCGATTTCATTAATTGTTACATACATTTGTGTATGCATATGTTTATGCATATATGTATTTCAAAATACAAGTCTGTTCAGTTGTAGACAGAGACTGCTCTTTCATTTTCTGACCGCAGAGACCCAAATAATCACACAGAAGCTATATTAATTAAAACACTATTTGGCCAATAACTTAGGCTTATTATTGGCTAGCTCTTATATCTTAAAATAATCCATTTCTATTAATCTGTGTATCGCCACAAGGCTGTGGCTGCTTACTAGATAAGGTTATAGCGACTGTCTCCATTGACAGCTACGTGGCATCTCTTGACTCTTCCTACTTTCTCTCTATGTCTCTGTTGGGATTTTCTGCCTGGCTTTGCTCTGCTAAACTTTAGATTCACATGATATTTCTTAGCAAGCTGGTTAATGTCCTGAATACTAAATATGTGTCTTTCTTACATACATATATCTTAAAGACATACATGTATACCTACATAAAATTTATACACTATAATTTGATTAGTTACTATGCATATTTTGTTTTGAATAAAAATTGCATATTTGAAACAGGCTTTTTAAAATAAAGCTGCTTCCTTCTTAAAATAAATGTCCTACTAACACATTTCATGGCACTAATAATTTCTCATTTATTCTGAATTTGCTGTATTTTATGTTGTACATTTAGAACCTTCCCAAGGGAAAATCAGACACACAAAATAATCATTTAACAGAGTTAGTAAGTCTGCAGATTACTTCAGTAGAATATTCATATAGCATATTTACATACGTAGCATACTGATAAAAATTGTAGAATAAAAGGTGTTTTTTTTTTCCCCCAACAGTTTCCTTCATTTATTTCAGTCCCATCTTAGTTTCTAACCCTGGTGTGCCCCTAAGTCCCAATCCTTGGTCATTTCTCTGGTGTTTCACCTTCCTCTGGAGAGCCCAGAGAAGCCCCGTGATTTGTTATCACCATTAGGAACATCTTTCCCAGGCAGTTCTGCCCGCCCTTCTGACTTGCACCTGCACATTTGAGAGCTTATGTGATTTTCCACTTGGTTGCCCAGTTGTCCCTACACTATCTGTGTTTAACTGGACTTAACCATGTGACTCAGAAAGGCTTTCCGCTTTGGGCTGTAAAATTCTCTCCGTCATTTGCTCTATCCTTTAAGGTCCATCTAAGGACAGACACAGTGGACATGCCCACGCCTATGTAGTTCTTGGGATTCTGTAAGGAGCATCCAGAAGATTTTGGCATTCTGAGTCTGGGTAGAGTATCCTAGCTGTCATATTTATGAGCTCGATTCAATGCACAGAATTCTGTAAACAAATGTCACTTCTAGTTTTGTTGTAATTTATTAAAATGAGTGATGTGTTAGATTCTAGAGATACGTGAGAAAAATGTCACTTGACTTTGTAAGTTTAAGTATTTCTATAATCATTACTTTGTATTTTACTCTCCTACACTTTCCTGAAAATAAGGTATTGGGAAGATGAAGACAAAGCAATTCTAATATTTGACACGTTTGAATAATTACCTATTAAGGCATGGTAGGAAATAGTGGTACATAAAAATGTTATTTTATGGAGCTAAGATTTGTCGTTTTTGCATGGCGATCAATTTTAAGTGATAATGAACTAAATTAAGCATTTTTTGAATTATACAAGTATGACACAATAATTTTCATTTAGGTTGAATTCTGCATAGATGGAGATTATTCTTATAAATTCACTTTACTAGATCATGATTTTTTTTTTGCTTAAAGTATCATTTCCCCTAATTTTTTTTTCTAAAATGTATTTGATCTTTGCTTCCTATTGGATCCAAGAAAAGTTTTAAGCAATTGGCATTCTTGTAGGTACATAGCAGTCCCTGCCAAATCGTGCGGGCTCTTATCAATCATACTTTGCCTCATCACTCACGCAGCTGGCTGGCATGTAGCTTATGTTAGCTCCCTGTCTCATTGTTCGACTTTACAGAAATACTGGCTCTTCATGGCGAGAAAGCTGACAATCTATTTGGATCCTACTGTCTGGAAAAACCTGTGATCGCTTAAGCTGTCCTCTGAATCCAGATTTATGAACTAGTCCTAGATCCTAACTAGATTAGTGCCTTTTCTATTAACTGCTAAGTAAGGCAGCTGTCTGAGTTGCTGGTTGTAAATTTGCTCATGTCTTTTCTGCTAACTCTGCTGCAAAAAGCAGCAGATAACAGGATCAAAGTTTCAGAAACTCTGTTTTCACAGCCCAAAATGAACTTGGAAGGGATGATGGGGAAGATTTGAAGAGATAAAAGCACGCATTGCATTGGGGAAAAGGGGATGGTTTCTGTCATTAATCTTAATTATTTGCCAAGGATTTCAAACCTGAGTTATTAATACTGATGTTAAGCCTTTAATTTGTCATACTTTGCTATCACACACTGTTTTACAAGATAAGAATTATAAGAAGAGGCAGTGAAGTGTGTGTGTGTGCATGCATGCATGTACATGCATGCACACATGAAAGTGCCTGATATAAATATTTTCATTCTTATCTTTCAAATATTTCCTAGTATTAATGTTCAGGCCTTCACTTTTTGACAGCTCCTATGAACAAGTAGAAATGATGGACAAATAACAATAAATCCATATAAAATCTCTAGATAGTGCTTAGCAATAAGTCTGGATAATGTTGCTTTCATGTTTACCTGAATACAAAATACTTCACTGAAGGGGAGATGTCAGGCCTGGAGTGATATAGAAGAATGAGAAGCAGAGCTAGAATAAGGAACAGAGAAAAGGAGGGAAGGAGGAAGGGAGGGAGGGAGGAAGGAGCGGAGGGACGGGGGCAGGGAGGGAGAGAGGGAGAGAGAGAGAGAGAGAGAGAGAGAGAGAGAGAGAGAGAGAGAGAGAAAATATAAAGCAGATGAAGAAACAAAGGACTTTTATTTCTCAGAACAAAATTCAAGATATAGGAACACATAATTTTTGTTTAAATGATACACAACAAATTATGTATTTTTAATGAATGCAGTCCTGATCACTTTGAAGCTAAACAAATTATCCCATCTCTTCTTAAAATCCTGTCTCTAGCCGGGCAGTGGTGGTGCATGCCTTGAATCCCAGCCCTCAGGAGGCAGAGGCAGGTGGGTCTCTGTGAGTTTGAGGCCAACCTGCTCTACAAGAGCTAGTTCCAGGACATGCACTAAAGCTACACAAAGAAACCCTGTCTCAAAAAAACAAAAAACAAAAAATAAATAAATCCTGTCTCCCTCCTTTTTCTTACTTCCCATTAACTTCTCTTTACTCTTAAGTCTATGACAGTATACTGTATTGCTTTTCAATGAAAAGTTATAACTACTTATATTACTTATGAGTATTTTTTGTCTGCCAAAAAATGACTTATAAATCTTCAAGGGAAAAATCTTTTAAAAATAGATAAAGCTCAGAACTTCTAAAATAAAACTTTAGGGTTATATTCTGTGTTTTCCATGTTTTTGGATAAAAAATCAGTGGCAAAATATATAATGTATGGAATTATTGTGGCTTTTCTACATGAGCCTTGAGTTGATAGCAGTGACCTAAACTTCATTAGTAAGATTTAGTCGGAGGACTGGCTATTATTGATTACCAGCAGATTTAGAGTCACACATTAGACTTTGAGGTGTCTGCTCTTCTTTGCATTGTTGTTTGCTTTGTATGAGTTGCTTTTGCAACTCATTTAATTTAGCACATTCCTCAACAACGTAGGAGAAATATAGAGATGCAATACTCTATTCATCCACTTACTTAAAGTGTATGTAGAAGCTACTGCAGATGCAAAAGCCTGTTGATGCCAACAGTTTAGGCTTCAATTTACAGGCTCTAAAGAGCCCACAGAAGCTTTGAATGGTCAGTAATAACCCAATGCAAAGGTCAGGACTGTGCTCTTAGAAGCCTCTCAGATTGTGGTGAGCAAGCAAAGTGTTGCACTGAGTAGCTTAGACTCTATTGATAGTTCTATTTTTCATTTTAAGTCTTTCATTATGGAACACTAGTGGAATTGCATGAAGCTTTTAGGACAGCAGCTGCTGGGTTGAGACCAGCAGATTCTTGTGTAAAAGAAGTCTCCTGATAGAAATAGTACTTTTTAGAGTACCAGTTTTGCTTTATGATCCTGGGATATTGTGAAGCCTTGTTTAGGATGTTTCTTGGCTTTTTAGAGGACTCTTCTCTTGCTTCTTAGAAATATTTGGGTAGACCATTGAGGAGGCTCAGAACTTCAGAATTTGTAATGCTGTGTGCATCTGTGCATGGTGTATATGTGTTGGGTTGAAGGGTGGTTGGTTGTCTACTAGTGTAGGGAAAACAGGTGTAGCAATTCTTGAGGATATTTATGGCTTTCTTTTTATAGGATGGAATTAGAACCCCAGGTCATCCAGCAGCCCATGAGCACCCATTGCATCTTTGGGTTGTTTAATATGTTACCTCATTTTTGTCTAAACAGTCTCAGAGTTAGACATCATACCAGTCCCATTTTACAGATGAAGCTAATGAGACTCCATTTAGTACATTCCTCAACATCTCGCTGTTGCAAAGTAGTTGGGCTTCGACTCAAATTCAGGCTTTGCGATAACTAGTTCAATGAATATGGCATGCTTGCATGCCATCTTTTTGTCAGTGTTTACTGTTTGTTGTTGTTGTATAACCCACTAGCTTTGAACACATCGCAACCTCCCTTCCTCAGCTTCTGAGGGTTGTAAGCAGATGCCAGCACATTTGATTCCATGCTATCATTTTACAGTGCACCTTATATTTTGGAAAACCAGTTTAAAATGAGGGTAATTATACAGGTCTAGAGATGCTTTTAAATTTTGAGTTTTGAATTTGACAACTACATCATCATTATTGATACATCGCCTTTGTCATGCACTCAGAGTGCATGCATATTACTCTGTGGTAACACATGTAGTTTGATTTCAATTTGTGTGCATCAATGAATAAAACTTGATGTATCCGAGTGGCAATGAATTCCACAGGAAGTTCACGGGCTGCAGGGTAAGGAATACCTGAACCGAAACCAACTCAGCGGTTGTGTGATTTAACCTCTTTCACTGCGGCTTTCATCCGTACTTTTAATTCTGTGCCCCAAGAGAAGAGAATGTGCAGGGGCAGGAGAGATCAATAGCCAGTGTGTGCAGGAACCACAGCCTGTTGTCTGAGTGGGAGCGGAAGACCGACAGTCGAGAGGAAGGTTGTTGGCTGAGGGTGGAATGAGCGTGGCTTCTGACACTGTTGACGACTGGAAAGGCTACTTTACAGGATCCCGTGGGCATGGGATTTCTACACTCTCCTTGATGTGTGTCGCTGTATCACAATTTTATTAATTTCTGGATTTTTCATATGTGTAGAGTTTGAAAAGATCCCCCAAATATATTGGGGTATATGAGCTCATCTTTTTATTTATTTTTTTTAATCAAAATCTATACAAGACAGCTCTATGAAGAAGGTCCTTTCCATTTTGCTCAGGACGGGATCTCTGGATCCTGCCTATCACCCATCAGAAAGAGACTTCAAAGAGAAGCTGTGTTGGCAAAATCTAACTTACTAGTAATAAATATATTTTTACAGCAACATGTACTTAGCAATAAGACATTTCTAGGCTAACCATGCTTAAGAAAAAACATAAACATTTTATCGGAATGTATAAGCCTGAAAAATGGCAAGCATTCTTCACGCTAGGCTGAAATCTGCTCAAGTGACTGCTGCAAAGCCACGAGTCTGGCTCCATAGTGGCCTCTTTCTGCTGCTGGTAGGCTTTACAATAAATTGAAAATAGTTGCATATGGAAGGAAGCAAAAAGGGTGAAGAGTTAAGAGATCCATATAGCTAGTTGTCTGTTAGTGTTCTATTTTTATAACAACTCGATTTTTAAATGATTTTTCCTCAATGAAAGAGAATTTAATATATGGTATTAGATTATTCCCACAGTCATTTTGGTAGGCTGCAATTTGCTCCTGGGTGTGGCACAACCAGAAGCTACAAGCTCTCCTTTTATTTAATAGTTGTTCACAGAAGAGCACGAATGTGTCCCTGTTACTAAATAAATACAGATACATGGAACTCTTCTCCCGTTGGGCCACACTAAGATTGATTTTTCAAGCAAGGCTAACAATACTAGGCACATGCTAAATGAAAATCAATCACTGTGATTTAAATCAGATAAATACACCTCTATTATTAAGTGGTCTTTCTCCATTCAGCTCACTGGATGGCAGATAGCACCCATCTAGTCTTTGATCTCTAGTCCCAGGTTTCAACAAACCTCTGAGGAAAATGGCTGGTTTGTGGTTTTCTTCTTGTAGCAGACTTACCTTTATTCCCGACCAAGTAGATGAAAAGTATATTTTAGATTGTTTATAAGTATAAAGATACTAATTAACTATACATTTCTAGACACTTCACAGATCAAATGCATGTAATGCTTCATTAAGGGTAGACTACAAAGCCAGTTTTATTAAAGCTAAAACTTCAGCTTTACACATCCCATGGGAGGTGAATGGCTTCATGTGAGACACTTTGAAAGACTTTCCTGGCATGGCATGATAATGCTAAGATTGTTGATGTTACAATTTTGCCAAATAATGCCTTTGTACTGAATAGAAACCAGCAGATTTCCCTGCTCCCAGGATGTCATTTTGGGTATTTCTTGTATAAACACAATAGTATTAGTTTATTACTAGCAATAATAAGCCACTTTGCTTAGTGGCAGACTAGAGAAAAATATTAAAGTCAAGCATGGTGGCTCACCCCTGTAATTCCAGAACTAAGGAGGCTGAGGTAGAAGGATCATTGTGAGTTCAAAGTCTGTTGGATTACAGAATGAGTGTCTCCAACACCAAGGCAGAAGTTGGTGAGATGGTTCCGTGACTGAGAGTACTGACTGCTCTCTTAGAGGACCTGGGTTCTCTCTACACCACATGATATCTCACTGTAACCCCACTTCCAGGGAATCTGACACCCTTTGCTGGCCTCTGTGGGCATCAGGGATTTGAGAGGTACACAAATGGACACACCCGCAAACATTTCTACATTAAAAAAAGAAAAATATGCAGTCTGTATCTTAAATGTAAGTAATTTATTTGTAGTAAATCCTTTCTCTCCCCATTTTCTCTCCTCACTTGCATCTGTTTGCATTTTGTTTCTACAGGAGGATTTGAAACACATTTCTGTTTCCTAATTTTGTTTTGAAGCAAAATGTTTTCCAATAAAATTAGAGAAAAGAGTTACAAGTTGCTACTTAATGCATCTAAAGAGATGTTAGGGTTTTTTTTTCTTTTAAATTTAAAAATGATTGGATAATCCATACTTACTAGATGTTTATTTTGCTCCACTAGGGGTAGTCAATAGGTCTTGAAAAACCATAATCCATCAGGCTATGGTGGCTGACAATTGATATTTGGGAGGCTTAGAGAAGAACTGACATGAATTTGAGGCTAGCAAGGGCTGTATAGCGGGTTACAGGCCAGTCTGAGCTGCAGAGTAAGAGTCTATTCCAAGCAAGCAAACAAATGAAAACAAACAAACAAAAAAACATCAGAACCCAAACAGCAAAAAATCAAACTAACAAATTCCAAAAGATACAATCTATTCAGAATAAAAAAGGCAATTAGCTAATAAAACAAGAATAAAGCTATTTATACAATCTAGACTTGTTCTAATGTCTAATTAAATTTCTCACTATTTTATGTCCTAGAAATCTATTATAGTACTGCCAGTCAAAATGTATTTTGAAAATAGTAATTTCACTTTATACTCATTTTAGCAATATGCACAGGAATTGACTACAAATGTTTATACTATATAGCAAGCAATGGCACATATGCACATACATATATTACTCACATGCATATACAGTTACATATGTGACAACTTCACAATTACAATTTTCTACCAATTAATTGATGGTTTTATATTGTATGCTAGAATTAAGACATGAGAGGCATAGCAATATAATAAAATTAACCTTTTTTCTTGAGTAGCCACTATGCTCAGGCAATGTGTGAGACCACAAATATTTAACATGTATTCATCAACAGGTTTGTAACCTACTCAGAGGACCAGGAGTTGGTAGATGGGAAGTAAATAATGAAAAATTCAAATATCAGCTCAAGGCACAGGAAGGGTCTGGGGAAATTGATTGCCTGTTTAGTAATGGCTGGTCTAGATAGCACGGCCTTCTGGGACAAAGCAAAACAGTCCACCTGTGGAGCATGAGGTGAAGTGAGAGCTGAGGGAACAACACAGAACAGAGGCAGTTCTGAAGGAGTGGACCAGGTGTAGAAGGAGGGAAGTTTGGCTCAGTTATCCCGAGCCTTGGAACTATGGCTGGGAGATAATCAGGGAAGCTACAAAGTCTGCTGCAGGTCTAGAGGATCTAACATGCTAGTCTCTTTGACTAACCAGGGAGTGGCTGACAAGTATCTATGGCTTTATTTCTTAAACTTTGGGATGAAGAAAATCCACATCTCTCAGACAAAAGAGACTTTAATTAGCGTCTACTAATCTTATTGTCCAGCTTCATGAAAATGAAGCTACGAGCAGAAGGAAGCTGGAGCTTGTGGAACCTCCCAGTTAGAGTTGGGGGGGGGGTTCAGGGTAGTAAAGGTAAGCCTGGAAATTCAGATGCGAAACTGAGAAAGCATTTCAGCTAATGCCCTGAGCTTGAAGGAAAAAGGCAGATATGCTTAGTGGAAAAGGCATGGCATAAAAGTCAGGCCCAGACACCAGCACTGTGGAAGTGTGTCAGAACTGAGGATGGCTTTCTTGATATCACTTTCTTTCTTGTACCCAACCCAGCACTTGCTCTGGTTCTTATTTGCTGTGTTTGTAGCTCAGGCTGGTGTTGAACTTGCAGTAATCCTTCTGCCTTAGCCCCCAGCAGGATTACAGACCTGAGCTACTACATCAAGCCGTGGTAATTGCATCTAAATTTTTAACAGAATCTTGAGCGCTCCTTGGTATAACTTTTTGTTTCCCAGTACTTTTGCCGTTTGCAAAGTGTGAAACACAGTGCCTTCCGCGTCTGAGGGAAGAAAAGACAGCAAAGGAGAAGAAAGGAGAAATAGTCTTCTGTTTGGGAAATTATGAAGCTCTTAACACTCTACAGCCATTTCTTTTTTTTTTTTTTTTTTTTTGAGACAGGGTTTCTCTGTGGTTTTGGAGCCTGTCCTGGAACTAGCTCTTGTAGACCAGGCTGGTCTCGAACTCACAGAGATCTGCCTGCCTCTGCCTCCCAAGTGCTGGGATTAAAGGCGTGCGCCACCACCGCCCGGCTTTTTTTTTTGGTTTTTTGAGACAGGGTTTCTCTGTGGCTTTGGAGCCTGTCCTGGAACTAGCTCTGTAGACCAGGCTGGTCTCGAACTCACAGAGATCCGCCTGCCTCTGCCTCCCGAGTGCTGGGATTAAAGGCGTGCACCACCACTGCCAGGCATTTCTAAATAGCTCCTTTCCTCCAAGTACTGAAGGCATTCAGCTTCTGGAGATAGGGCCTTTCTTCCCTCCAGAACAGCCAAGCTTTTATAAATTGAAGAGGGTCCTGACTGAGGGCTGAGGGTCTGTAGACTCTTAGAAGCAATTTTGTTTTTGAAAATTGGCATTAAAGGGTTATGTTTGATTTCTGAGGACAATAGTATGCTTAGTAACTATTAGAACCATCAAGAAGTAATAGAGGACATGAGAAAGGAATTCAGGGCGATCTTTCTACAATGGTTTCCAGGACCAAAGACGGATGAGTCTTAGAATTATCACTGGATTAAAAGTAATATGAGTGGAACTGAGAAAAATCATGAATTCTTGGTGAAACCTTTCCAGAAGTAGGAGAGTTTTCATCTCTGTGTTTGTCTGTGTGTGCCAGCACATACTACTCATGTGTTCTCAAGAATGTGGGGGCCAGAGGCCCATCTTAGGGTCTTCCTCTATATCTCGTCACACTATTTTTGAGAATGAACTCAGAGCTCACCAATTTAGCAAGATTAGCTGTCCGTCAAGTGCAGGGACCTCCTGTCTGCCTCCCCAGCACTGTGGTGACAGGTGCACCGCCATGCCTCTGCTCTGCTCCTTTACGAAGTCACAAGTGACAGCAGAACCCAGGTTTGCAAGCTTGTGAAGCCAGCGCTTTCCCAACTGAGCAGCCTCCCAGCCAAGACTACAAGTATTTCGTCTTATTAGTGTAATGGAAACAGTGAAATTCAGATACCACTGACAGAATGTTATGTTTGCAAACGTTTTATAACCATCAGCTATGTACTTCCCTTTAAACAGTGAGAGATGACAATTTATCTATTATCATATTTTAAGCAAAATATTTAAGGATGGTGCAGGTTTACTAACAGAAAGCAATTTAAGTCTCACTTTGGCCAACTTTCCCAGGAAAGAACTTGGCTTAGGAGAGAATTGAAATTTATTTCACACCTGCATGTTGCTTATTGCCTTTCTCACTGGATCCTCGTGAGATGTGGTTTCCATCACGCACATGGGAGTTTAATAATGACCCACCAGCCACCAGGTGGTGAAGGCTACACTCAGAGTTCTTGGAGAGTGAAGCTTTCCTGTATGTTGGCTTTAATAACCACCAAGGAGCAAACGTCTTGAGGCATCGAGGACTGACTTTGTGTGCCAGTTTCTGGGCACAGCATTTGCTATTTTTGTTTTTAAAATACCCTGCATTTTCCCAGGAAGCACCCTGTAAGGTGTCGTAGTGTGGTCACCACCCTCAGATGGTGACAGCCGCTGCGGTTGAATCCAGCTCTTGTCGTCCTTAATGACTTGCATTTGACGCTGTGTTCCGGTCATTTTTGCTCAGTGTACACATATGTTCATTAGAATAATTACTGCCTGCCACTATCCATTTAATAGAGAGCTCCTAGTCCTTCCAGACGTGTAACTATCACGGAGTAATGCACCAAGCCCAGGCGATCTGCTCTTCTCGTCCTGTTTGTAGCCACTGTGTATGTCCTCTTTCCTTTCCCCCATGATGTTAAGATATGTTTCACAGCTAAATTGATAAATTTTCATTACACCACTCCTACTGAGAGGATCCTTCTTAGTTTTAAAGCCACAGCCTGACATTCATTAAGGTGTAATATTTCCTGAACATAAAGCATGGCCAGCAGCTTAGAGTCTTTTTATCCCGTTAATACTGGACAGCTAGAGGAGAAGCCAGAGAAGCAAAAATAGTGCTGACTCAGGGAACCAGGATATCCAGATTATAAATCATGCCCGCACAACCTTATAATGCCTACATCAAACCTTTGCTTTAATTCAAACATCTCTGTTCCCCCCTCCCCTCTTCTAACCTCTCTTCCCCTCAGCTCTCCGCCACTCCCTTCATTAATTCCCTCTCTCCTCCACTTACCGAATTACTGAAGCAGAAATGGAAGAAATCTCCTGGATACTTTTCATCTTGAGCTGGAGTTGTCAAGATAGTGTGTATTTGAATTAAATACATTGAGCAGTTCCTTTGTCTCAGGTGCTGACATTCGAAACATCTCTTTTATATTTTGTGTTTTGCTCAAGACTCTTTTTGTAGTCACGTGTTTTCTTCCCCTTTTTGGGAGACTTATTTAAACTTAAACAAGCAAGCAAACCAACAAACATGGTTAATTGGGGTGTGTGCATGTGCGTGCGTGTGTGCATGTGTGTGCATGCTCCCATGTTCCCGTGTGCCACAGTGTGCATGTGGAGGGCAGAGGACAACTTTTAGAAGCTAGCTCACTTCTTCAGCTACGAGTGCTCCAGGGATAGAACTCAGTCAGGTCTTCAGGCTTGGCAGCATGCATCTTTGACCTCTGAGCCATCTTACAGGTCCCAAGACAACAAATCTAAAGTGAAATTCTGAGTTTTTGTGTCTCTTAAATTTTTCACTTTAAGAAAACAAGATTTCAGGCCAGAAATTTTGAGGAACATGTGTTTTGCATGTGCTGGGATTGTCAAAAGTTCTGAGTCAAATGTTGCCTTCTAACTCACTGGTATCTGGCCCAGAGTCCCTTAGACCATCACTCCTAGTCCTTTGTTTTCAACCAAAGCTTTGTCTGTGAACCCCAGAACAGAGGCAGTGTGTCAAAAGATTGTCCTCTGTTTTCTCACGAATGTCATATGACCAGTGTAAGGCCTGCTTGAGAGGTGTTTCTATGTAGATGGGACATCTTTGAAGTTTGGAACTTCATTCACCCAAGAACCTGGCCTAAAAAGGCTAATGGGGGCGAAATTAATTTTCTACGACATCCTTTCTGCCACCTCTTTTTCCCATAAACTGAGAAAAACATTCAGCTTTGCAATACAGAAATGAATGCAGTCAATGTAGTCAAACTAAAAGTTTCCTATTTTTAGTTCCTACATTACTATCCAATGACAGGGTGATTTTTATGAAGCTAAAATCATTTTCTCAAATAACTGTTTTGATAAGAATATCTTTTATATAGTAACAAATAGGACAGAAATCTTTTAACTTAGACTTACTCATATCCATATTTGTAAAATCAATCTTCTGGATACATTATGCTTGGGAGAGATTCTTTTTTCTGAGTTCGGTAGTATTTTCAGTCAAGGTTCTTGAAAGCTGATCCTGGTTATTGTGCATGCTGGACATTCCCCATCCTTTGTGTCATCACTCTGAAATGACCTTGTTAGGTGGGGGGGGCAAGAGAGACATACTGCACCTCAGGAGAGCAAGTGGAGCCATGCGTATCAGGAGAAGACACTAAAGATTTATTGTCTGTGGCAAAGGAAACACAGATCTCTGCTTGTGCGGTAAGTGTTTCTGACACCACCCATGGCAAAGGGTGAGTGGAGGCTGTGGGCCAGAAAATGTTCTTGTGGTCCCTAATAATAGGCCCTCTCATTTGGTTTTCTGTATATTGAGCACGTCTTAATGTTTAGTCTCTGTAACACTTAGAGGGAGCCTTGCTGACCAGTTGACTACCAGGTTAGTTTCATTGGACTAAAAATTATGAAGAGATCCGTTCTGTTTCTAGGAGGCGATAGCAACGTACAGAGCAGTATAATTTTCCCAGTCTCATATTTTGCTTATAGAAACATTTTTCCCCGCCTAGGAGAAAAACGTGGGTGATTCAGTTAGACTTGAATCTGGAGGAGGGAGGTAGACCTAATGCAAGACCCACAAACCTAGGGTGCTGCGCCGTGTACCCTGAACATTCCCATCACACTGGGAAGTGCGACTTCCAAGTCATAGTTACAGTGGGGTTTGTTTTTGCTTTTGTCCAGAAGCAGCTCACTTCTTACAGCCACATATTAAATTCATAGAAAAGGGCAATATTACCTCCTTGAGTACTTTGTTAAGAAAAAATATGAAACATTGTGACTTTTATTCTATGCTGTGTGCAGACATTGAGAACTCAGAATATAAAATATAAATGCTATTGCACTAGGGTATATCTCTTTCTCTGTCTTCAGGTGGGGGAAACGTCCTAGACAAATAAATGCCTCTGATTGGGGGAAAATCACCAAAGCCAAGGAATGCAGAGGGGACTGTTTTCATTTCATTTACTTACTTACTTTTTAAGTTGGATACTTCATTAGCAATATAAGAAAACTAAATGCCCTCTGTCGTCAACAGGAGCAGACTTAATAGGTTTAAAGCAGAGTCTTTTCACAGGCCCATGGCCATGTTAAAACATCTGATTGACTAAATTGCTATATCTGGCTTCTGGGCCTGACTGTACAACCTCTGTGCCATGAACAAATTCCCAATCACTCCAAAATTTATTTTTTCCTTTTTAATGTTTAAAATGGGCTGATGTGCACAATGGTGCTTATCTCACAGGGCTGACAGAAGAGCAAATGAAATAGAAAAGACTGTAGTTCTGTGACTCAGGCTCAGGAAGTTTCAGATAAATACTTGATATTTTTAGGAACAGACACTCATTGTCATTATCTTCAAAACTGGCCCCTCTGTTTCTCCACATTACACCTTATATTTAATATTTTCCACTCGGCTTTCACCTTTATTTTTTCCTCTTTTCAAATAATTTGACAATTGTGCAGTGGGCATATCTAGGGTACGTGTTTATGTTTAGAACACCTATGTTAGTATACGGCATATGTATTCCTGTTGGCCCAAACAGATTTGACTTAGGTACTGTTGGTTCAGCCCAGACCACGTCAACTGGATGGGGTTTCTTCCTGCATCTCCTTGTAGGTGGGATGCCTAAATGTGCTGGGAGAAGATGCCAGAGGAGCACAACAGGAGACATCTGAGCAGCTGAGATACTGAGACACGTGATAAAAACTAAGTATTTTGATTTCAACCCACACTGAAGGTTTCAAATCAGAGAATAACGTGTTTAGTGGGAAAGGAAACCTAAAATTCATTTCCCAGCTTTATTTTATGTCATGTAAACACCCAGCCTCACTTTTTGCTGATGATTAAACAAGTTAACACATGTGATTCTCTGGGAATATTGTCTGTCTTGGCATAAACACTCACTCTGAGATTATAGCCACAGTAGCCGATGGTGATAATATATTGGTAGTCAGTGCTTCTCCTCCTAGAGATAGTGGATGCTAATTGACATGAAACTTTGGCAGCTGAAGGCATGGGAATTGAGGCATGAGATTTCTCTACAGTCAAGTCAAATACTGATATCTAAAGAAGCACTGGGAGTGCATCCTCCTTCCTAAAAGTGGAATTTCAACGCTGGACATATTTTAGTCTACTGAGGGGTCTCCTGTCACTTTGCAGATCTATGCAGATTCTCTTTCATTGTTGCCCTCGATGGGCAGCTCTTGGTAGGAGAATGAGGCAGGGAGGGAGAGGCACTTCTGTTCCCCACTATGCTTGCTCTAGTGTGAAAGAATCTATTTGCAGTAAATAGCTTGAAATTAAGCTGCAATTAGACAAATATGCTTTAAATCCACACATGTATGTTTCTACTATATTTATACTTGATTATTAGAATACACAAGAATGAAATATTGTGAAATGACTGGTTGAGAGTGTAATTTTCACTCAATTTCTTCATCTTGTTGTTGGCAGTTGCTCCTCAGGCTCTGGGGATAAAACGTTGAACTAAAACAGAGAATCAGAAGGGCAGAAGGGTCTGCCAGAAGTGGTGGACATGGTTAATGTATTTAAAGGATTAATGGACTATTGAAATTAAAACCTCTAACAAAAGCATGGATACTAACTCAGAAATGCATGCATAACAACCTCATAGGCTACAGCATCAGCCTGTGGCTTACTTCTGTGTTGGAGGAGACAGAGCAGAGAAAGGATTTTCCTCAGATTGGGAAGGCTGAAATAATGTTTTGTTTCTCTCAAAATTAGAAGTACATACTTAGTTACAAGGTCTCACGTTCGCATTCTCACCCCCAAGCAGTGCAGTGCAGCAGCACACCTTTTTTTTCCTTTTGTGATGTTCAAGAGTATGATACAGTAGAAAGAAGGAAACAGAGAAAGAAAGAAAGAAAGAAAGAAAGGAAGGAAGGAAGGAAGGAAGGAAGGAAGAAAGAAAGAAAGGAAGAAAGGAAGGAAGAAAGGAAGAAAGAAAGAAAGAAAGAAAGAAAGATTATTTCTTCTACTACAGCATTTTCAAAGGTCTCATGATTTAATGGTTTTTAATGAGGGCAGCAGTAGCAATTGTTTCTATACGTATTGCAATACATTAACCTCTACAGATGGCGAAGTAGCAGGACTTAAGGCAATAAACTAGTTTTCTCAGTTTTATTTGATTTTTTTTTTTTTGTAGAGCCAGAGTTAGTAATTGCGAATTTGACATAAAAATGCGGAACTTTCTGTATACATTTATCAGGCTGGTATTCTAGAGTGCTCTCCACTCCCTGTATTTTTGTCAACAGTGTTCTATTGACAAAAGCATTCTCTAGACCAATGATTTTCAACCTTCTTAATGCTGTAACCCTTTATTACAGTTCCTCATGTTGTGGTGACTCCCAACCATAAAATTACTTTGTTGCTACTTCATAACTGTAATTTTGCTACTGTTACAAATTATAATATAAAGAAATGATATGCTGGATATCTGATAGGCGACCCAAAGGGGTATGACCCATAGACTGAGAACTGCTGCTCTAGAGGATGCTAAGCAGGATGCTAAGCAGGATGCTAAGCAGGATGCTAAGAGGATGTGTCGTCATTTGTGTGGGCAGCAGCCTCTGGCAGGCTCTACCTTGGGGGTTCAAACAGAAATGAATGGATCTAGAGTCAGCACATTCAGGTTATGTTTTATTCATGTGGCAGCATAATCATGATTAGCAAGGTTTAGTCAGACTCTTGGCTCATTTAGGATAAATAAATAGATGAAAGAGTAACAAGACAACAAAATAGTGTCTCTAGTTTTGAATTTGTATCCAATGTATTTTGAATGCTATTAGATGACTTAAAAAAAACCACAATGTCCAGGACATAATTGATGCTCAATATATACTTTATGATTATTGTTACTTAATGGCATAGAACATTTCATGGCTATTTTGATCTCTAGTATATATAACAAATCAAATCTATTCTTTGAGAAAGGCATGATCAAGGCAGTATTTTTATAAGGATGGTTTCGAATTACAAATCAGAATGTGAAAAACTGGGCCGAGTGAGTGGCTTGAGAAGTTGCTTCCAAAAAGACAGGTTTCCATGGATGTTCTGCAGTGAGGCTTTCAATGCACAGTGCAGTTAGTGAGAATCAGCCAGGGGAACCTGAGCATGGCCAGCTATTGCAAACAGTCTTTCAGGGAGCTGCCTCTGACTGATCTTCTGTTGTTTGGAATGACAAAACAAGATTGGTTTGCAAGGAACATACTAGAATCAAATCTGGATCTTTGAGATTTTCCTGTGATGAGTAACTGCCCCATTAAGAACATGGACACCCTGTCTCGTCTCGATAAACAAAACAAACAAAAACCAAATAAAAGTACATAAAATGGGCCAGGCAGTGGTGGCACAGGCCTTTAATCCCAGCACTCAGGAGGCAGAGGCAGAGGCAGGCAGGTCTTTGTAAGGTCAAGGCCAGCCTGGTCTACAAGAACTAGTTCCAGGACAGCTAGGGCTGTTACACAAAGAAACCCTGTCTTGAAAACAAAAACAAAAATAAAAGCAAAAAAAAAAAAAAAATCACCCCAAAGCAAAAAGAAAACAAACAAACAACAACAAAAGAACATAAAATAGTTGCCTGGGTTTTCTTAATATTGCTCTTGTGACTTGAGTGATCCCTTTTCTTTATTATTTTTGAAGTTATAATTACATCATTCTCCCTTTCCATTCTTTCCTCCAAACCCTCCCATGAACCCTCCTTTGCTCTTTGTTGAAATGTATGCCCTCTTGTTTAACTGCTATTACACACACACACACACACACACACACACAGAGAGAGAGAGAGAGAGAGAGAGCTTTGTTTGTAAATATTACTTTATTACTTGCGTTTGTTTTCAGGGCTGGCCATTTGGTATTGGATAACCAATTGGTGTGCTCTTCCTGGGGACGACTTTCTTCTGTTCTTAGTATTCCTTAATTGTATGTAGTTCTTTGTCTAGGTTTGAGACCTCACAAGTTTTCGCTATGTGCTGTCACATGGCTTTTGTTCTTCTCCTTGTTCAGGTTGTGTTTAGGTAGTCATGCTGATGATGCTTAATGGGTGTAACATCACTGACCTTTCCAGGAGAAATAATCTCACAGCAAACGTCATGGTCCTCTGGCTCTTACAATCCAATCTGTCCCCTCTTCTGCGATGATCCCTGAGCATCAGTGCAGGAGTTGTACTGTAGATTTATCAGTTGGGGCTTAGGCCCCATAACTTTGCATTTTGATTGGCTGTGATTTTCTGCAATGGTCTCTGTCTGCTGCCTAGAGAAGTTTCCTTGATGAGAGGAGAAGACTACATTTATATGTGGGTTTAAGGACAAATATTTAGAATGTGTTTAGGGGTTACACTGGCGATGTGGAGTTTGTAGGTTCTTCTCCAAGATTTACGATTTCACTACCGTGGGTAGGTGGTAGATTTCCAGGACTAGGCATGATTTTTTTTTTTTCTTGTTGGGCAGGTCAAACTAAAGAGCTCTTTGTTAACACCAATGTGCATGCCAGTATTGCACCCTTAGGGTTGTTATGTCATGTTGGTCGTTGCTGAAGCTCATAGGTATCATAGATGGGTAGGACTGATGGTTGCTTCGATATTTGGAAACCTGTTTGGTGCCTTCTGGTGCCATGGAAACTAGTCATTAGGGAGGAGACTTTCAGGTAAATCCAGTTTGGGTCCCATTGGCTCTAAATAGAAGCACATGGTGTCTTTAGCAATAGGGAGAACCTTCCATGTCTGGGGTAATCAAGGGCAGTAGTAACAACCTGTAATGTTTTGGGTCTCTTTTGGTCAAATATGAACAGAAATTCAAAAAAAGATTTTTTATGTCAATTTTTTTTATAAAAATAGTCTGTGGTTATCGAGGGAGGACAAAGGTCAGCCCAGATTTGAAATACATACAGATATTAATACAGATAGGTGAATAAATAGATAGATGATAGACAGACAGACAGATAGATAGATATGATTTCTTATGACTTGTCTGTCCTTGCTGCCTTTTAACCCTCCTCTCTCCTTCTGTAATGTTCTCTCTCCCTCTCCCTAATTAAACCCCTCTGTTTCTCCCACTTCCCCGTCAGCTCACTTATAACCTGCTATTCTCCTCTCTATTGCTCACTCCAGGTCTTCCATCCATGTAACTGAGAAATCAGTGCTGTTCTGCTGTGGTGCTGCAGCGTACACAGCACACACAGAGTCCAGAGTGTATGGTGCTGCTTAGACACGATACAAATGTGTCATCTCTGCCACACGCTCAGGAAAACGTTGGCACTGTGGCACTTAGTGCTACTCTCAGTTAGGCGTAGACAGCCCTTTAGAACTTGTCCACTATCTGAGGGGATACCAAGTGGGGTGTTTTGAGAAGAAAACATAGGTTTACAAGGAAGGAGGAGAAGTATCAAGGCAAGTAGATCGCTTTTATCCAGCTAATGTTAACAAGGACAGTTTAATTAATTGTCTCAAGAAGCTTTTCTACACTGCTGTTCTTGCCCCCGAGAAGCTCTTGTCACCTATTTTTCTACTTTTCTACCCTGGGTATTTCCATTTGCTTTGTAGCAGTCTTTAGGAACAGGGACAAGCAAGGTTCTTAAACAAATTTAGCCCTATTAATCCTTTGCTTGTATTAAAATTTATCAGACAATAAATGTATAGCTGCATTTCCTATACAATGAGTATTTGGTGGGAATTCCAAACCGAGAGAAGAGCAGAGTGACCAGGAGAGGAGGCGAGACAAGGCAAGAGTGTGTACTAAGTGGGCTCCCAATGCCATTTACCCTTGGTTTGCAATAATTTCAAATTTGTATTCAAGTGGTGTTAAATAAGCTTACACGAGTTTCTTTGTTTTTTCATTTTGTTTAATCTTTATTCACCTTATGATGTACTGCAAAGCAATGGAAAAATTTAATGAACAAGATAGATATTGAATTTTTCTTCTTCTGGAGTTAATCTTTAGTGCATAAGGCGATAGTCGATAAATATTCAAAATAAGTGAGAAATATTGTAGCATGAATAAGGGTTGTAGTGAAGGTGGCGGAGGGAGTCCTACTTTAGCACATCCAGAAGCAAACAGTGACATTTTAGGTAGTAAGTACCATGAAGAAAGCAAAACAAGTAAAATAACAGGGAATGAACATCTCAGAACATTTAGAGATATTCAGGTCCATATCTGAATAAGTTCAGGGAATGGCGCGAATCACATTATTTTTATTTAATGTTCTTTCCTGCTTAGCACACAATGGCTTGTGGCACGAGCTACTATAGAAGCTGAGGTAGGAGGATTGTGAATTTGAATCCAGTAAGGCCTTTGCTCAAAACGTGTCTGTGTGTTTTCTGTGTGAGCCTCGTTATTTCTAAGGGTATATCACTTATCTAGATCAGTGCATTTGTGGCCAACACGTGAAACAGGCTCGTTTACTCCAGGCTTCCTAGTGTTGCTCTGGGAGCAAACAGCGAGCCCTCACTGCTGCAACGTTAACCTTGCCAATCACAGACTTCCTGTAAGTGCACTGTAGTTTCTTGGAACCTTGTCTGGCTTGGCGTTGGCATCCTTTTGCTAGATTACATTTATGCATTAGTGCCATCTGTGCCTGCTGCACCTTCTGTGAGTTAGCCCTGTCCAAATGACTGGCATTTATCTGGAAACAGAGGGGAGAAAGAGAGAGAAAGACAGAGACAGAGACAGAGATTTTTACTCACTGTTGGCACAAGTGGAATTTTGTAAGGGAGACATAAAGTCATTTCTCTTGACTTACTGACTCTTGGAAAATTACATGTAATAATTATTTATTTTTAGCCTCTGAAATGCAAAAGAAGTTACAACCCAGTGTTTAAATAAAGAAATACAACAAAGCACACATTTGCTAGGTTTTCAAGTTGGGAAGAATTTTGTGCAATTTGAATACGAGGGTGCTTCTCATGTGATAGTGAATATACATAATATGGGGTTTGGTGTGACTGAGTAGATATGGTAGATACTTGAACTGAATTCTATTTTGATCAATGTGTTGAAGTATAGACTTAATTTTACAATTTTATTTAGGAAACGATAGCTCTATATTCGACATATAAATCAGATTGCTGAATTATTCTATAGACTCTCTCCAAGATGTTATTATTTTAAGCCATATGGTATTGCCACAGTTCTCATACCTCCAACACACCCTAAGCTGTGAGTGGAGATAGATGAATCGTTTTCTCATCAGTAAAAATAGATATCGAAAAGTTTCAGCTCACTTACGCTGCCTATTTTTAAATTATACCTATTTTCAGATGCTAGATCATCTGGTTTCCATTCCTGGGGCAGATTAGACCAGTAATGGAAACCTAGTGGTGAACTAGACCAGGGTCATGGGGCCTTTTAGCGATAGATACAACACAGTGGGGAGAAGTGGCAGCCTCCAGGAAGACGAAGGAAAGAGCAGACAGACAGGGACTCAGAGAAGCATGGCAGTGCGGGGTTGTTCATTGGGAGAAGCAGCTCCCCAGTACACTCCTGAACTGTGGACAGAGTAACAATCAGTGCCGGCAATTACAGCCTCCGTATGTATGAGGATTTATGCATGCAGTTCAGTTAAGGAAGAAGGAAGGATGAATACATTCTTGAAAAGATTCAACCCAAGATGGGAAGCACAAAGGCTTAAGAGTCTAATAAGTATAACTGTTCTGTATGCTGCCTGGTACTCTTTAGGCTCAGAGAGAAGTTCAGACCGAGTCTCACTATGTAGCTCCAGCTGGTCTAGAACTCACATGTAGACCAGGCTAGACTCAAAGATGTGTCAATTCTCCTGGTAGCTGTCTCTTAGAATGCTGAGATTTTTAGGAATGTACCACACCACTACCCACCCTCAAATTGTACTTTAAAAACAATGTTGGAAACTAGTAATTCTGCTTTATTGTTTTCTGGATACTCAGTTGTTGATTTGCAAAAGTCTTGAGAAACACAGCACTCTTCCTGTGTTTTGGTGTGAAGGAGGAGAGGCCACAGAACTGCTTAAAGATCTTGGGTCTATCTTGGGGGTAGGGAACTGGAGTGCGATGGGGTAGAGGGCGGGAGTCGTCGGTTGCAGCTCCATCTAGGAGGTGGGGGTGGGAGTCAGCAGCTACAAATACATCCTTCCTTCATAGCTGAGCACAGCGGTACTCTTTCGCTATCAAGTGCCGGAGTCTTAACTGATGTTTTTTCCTGATGGCCTAGTCTATGCGCCAGTTGTGTTCTTCTTCATTTGCCAGATGGTTGGCAATGATAAAACCCTCCCAGCACCTAGGATGGGTAGAAAACCAGTCCACCACCCCCTCACTCAACTGTTAGGGTAATTGCTCTGGTTTGAATTACTGATTTTCTAGCTATTATGCAGAGGTAATAGTTTTCCAACTCCGTTAAGCATCCTATTGCGACTGAAGTCAGTAATATTTCTACCGTCTTAATCTTAGTTAACTTTCGAAATGGCGCATTATTTTCTTGAATCTGTGCCTTCTAAGAAGCACATATTAAGCAGTACCTTTTATGTACATCATCAGTTTTGTTACAGTAAAATGAATCAACCGCATTATAAATGAAACAACCGCGGTAGTTGCTATAAATAATCATGTGATAATAATTTGTAATGGAAGGCTATCAAATATTTCAACAATTTGGGGGGCTTAATTTCAATAAAGTTTCATTGGTTATTTTTAAAGCCAAAGTTTCATTATCTATGAGAAAATTAATTCTTTTCAACTCAAACTTTTTATTATATTCCTAATTTGTTATGTATTTTTGCTTTTACATTTTATTCTTTGACAATTTCATATATATGTTTATTCTGCATTGCACTGTCTCACCCCTCTCTTCTGCCGAATCTTTTCTTTAATTGTATACTCTAAGTTCACCTCCTCACTGAATTTTATAATCACATTGCAGTTACTTAAAAGTCATATACATACTAAAATATTATTTTTAATTATGTATGACATAAAGGTTTTTGTGCTAATGATTTTAAATGTACAGTTCAGTATTATCAAATTATTTTACAACAATCACTTTTATCCATCCACAGAATTTTTATCAACAACCCAAACTGAAGTTTTATACATCCTGAATGGTCCTTCACCTCCTCCCTAATTCCAGTAGCCACTCTGGATCATCTGTCCCTATGTGTGTGGTAGCTTTAGATTCTACCCACATGTGGAATCATGCGGTATCGCTCTTCTGTGACTGCTGTTTCAGCTGGCATAGTTCTTTCCCACTGCAGTAATGTTGTAGCATGCAATGCTATAATTTTATTTCCTTTCTTAAAGTTAAGTTTTTAATTTTTAAAATTTCATGCATACATACTATATTTATATCATTTCTCTCTCTCCCGTGTCTAATCCTAGTGAGTCTCTCCCCACTCTTTCAAATTATTGACATTTTTACTATTATTGTTATAAACACACACACACACATCTGTTGAGTTCATTTAGTGTTGCTTATATGTCTATGTGTTCAATGTTGTTTGCTTGGGTTTGGACGAAATTTCAGGAGGCGAATCTCTGGAGCAGACTTAATGCCTTTCTCGCAGCAGCCATTGACTACCTGAAGCTCTTCATCTTGTGGTAGGGAAGTGTCAGATTTCTTCTATTCACGTTGGCATCTCACCTGGTGTCAATATGTGGGTGTTTCTGAGAGAACCATACTGTTAGGATTTCATGGGGACAGCATCCCTGTCATGTCTAGAAGGCACTGGCAGCAGACATCTTGGTCTTCTGTCTCTTTATATCTTCACGACCCCCATCATCCATGCTATTATCTGAGCCTTAGGTATAGGAGCTGTTTGCATTACAGATATATAATTTGGGGCTGGGCACCCTGTAGTCAGTTGGTTGAAGTTTTGACTAGTTATGACTATCTGTAATTGTCTCCATCTGTTGAAAAAAAACTTTGATGACAAGAAGTGAGAGCTACATCCATCTCTGAGAATAAAAGATAAATATTTAGAATGCATTTGGGAATTATATTGGTTTGGGAAAGTGGCAGTAATAGGCTCCCTTTTTAAGGGTGGATAGAATAGTTCACTGTGTTCCTATCTCTAATTTAAATGCTGCTTTATCCTGAACAGACACTCCTGTTTGACTTTTTGACTTTTGACCTTCCGACTCTTGTGTATAATGCTTTTCCTTTAAAATTGTCTTCATCTTAAAAGCAGAAGTCGTCTAAAAACCTTTCTTACCTTTTTTTTTTTTACTCATTGGTAGACACAGGTTGTTTCTATACTTTGGCAATTGAGTATTTCTGTACCCACAACAGTGCTTTTTCCCACTCAGGCATTTGCATTGGCGCAGGAATACAAATGCAAAGATGTTATGTTTGGTGAGACATAGTAACTTCAAAACAGACTTTCTATATGAGAAATGTAATCAGACTTCTTAGTTCATTTAAAAAAATCTATAGACTTGTTATGTGCAGCTGTCTCATTTGATAAAAGTGATGCACTTTTGCAATGAAATATGCACTTTAGCATGCAAGTCTTTCCAGAGCATTATAAAGTCTCCTTTCCCCTTTCAGCTTAAAGTCAAAACTAATCATTTACTTCAATACGGCAATTTATCCTCTCCCCAACTCTTTAGGTCACATGACCTTCTACATGCGTAGTTGACATGTAGGCTGTGAGATGGCAGTATTAGAACCCAGAGCTCTTGAGATCGAGTTAGTCACATTAGTAATATAATATAGTAAATTTTTGTATAGAAATAGTTAAGATTGCTATATTTTGGTAAAATGGAAATTCTTGTGAACTCATTAACCAAGTCCCCTTAAAAATGTCACATAACATGAGCCTGGCATGGTTTTCCGTTCTTCAGATAGTGTAGGCAGATTGTCATCTGTTAGTGTTTGTTGCTTTTTCTGTCTTGTATAGCAATCAGCATTGATCCTGTAATCTTGACTGTTGTCGGCAGCCATTGTTTTAGACATTAATTTTTAACTTCTCGCAAGGTTAAAAAAAATTAAAGAACAATGACAGAAACATACTCCTTTAGAATTTCTCTTTTCTGGAGAACTGTTGAATGATTCTGAACTACATATCAGACTTTGGTTCCCTGGGACTCTCCTGTTCATAGACACCATCTGATGCAACAGCCCTTTGGACATAGTTACCCTGATGTCAGCTACTGTATTTACTCGATGGATATATTTTTAATACTGATCAATGGAAACTGATCCTAGTCATACACAAAATGGTCTGATGTAATCTTTTTCAGTGTGAGAATGAATCTCATGCCCCCTGAAAGTAGATGTTAGCTTTAGAAATTTTGAATTCCTAGAAGGTAGTGTGATTATAGAACACATGCTCCCATCGGTGTTTAGTCTTATTGATATGCATGATTTGAGATTACTATAAAAGTAATAGATTTGTATGGTGTTATCTTTTAAACCAATATTTGTGCCTGGAATTCAGATTTGCTTTTTCTTATTTCCATATGCTCTGTTTTAAACATATGTTAAGATGTTATTTAAAACTAGACGTACCAAAAAAAAAACCCACATAAAATATGTTTTCTTCATTATCAGAGGCATCATTTGGAATGGCGGAATGTAAGTTATGTCTGTGAAACAGGTTTTAATAGCATTAGATAGAATGAACATCTGGCTGCCATTCCACCGTCTGCATTGATGCTGTCAGAAGAGCCTATATGAAAATGCTGATACAATTGTCCATTCTTGGGGTGTGCCAGCACCGTAATGTTCACTGAGTGTTTTCCTTATTCCAAAGATTAGTGTTGATGTTGAGGTCTTGGTGTGTCCTTCCTCAGGAAAGATGAACCATAAAATGAGACAGGGTGTTGTATGAAGGCTTTTCGTTTGTTCCTGGCTGCCCAGACCCAAAATAATCACTCAGAAACTATATTATTTAAATCACTGCTTGGCTAATAGCTTAAGCATATTTCTAACCCATCCTTACATCTTAATTTAACTGATTTTTATTAATCTGTGTATCACCACATGGCTATGGCTAACCAGCAAAGTTCACCATGTCTGTCTCTGGTAGTGGCTCCATGGCTTCTCCTGACTCCACCTTCTTTCTTCCAGCATTCAGTTTAGTTTTTCCCACCTACCTATCTTTTGTCCTGCACAGGCCTACAACAGTTTCTTTATTAACCAATGGTATGTACAGCATACAGAGGGGAATCCCATGTCACCTCCCCTTTTCTGTTTAAATAAAAAGGAAGGTTTTAATTTTAATACAGAAAAATTACATGTAACAAAACAGGTATCAAGCAAGAATTACAGTTACAATATTTATATCTACTTTATCTTTTATTATAACTAAGGACAATTATAATTATCACTATATATTCTTCAACTCCATCAAAGACCCCAGAAGGACATAATATTACCTAAGTAAACAAGAAGTGCATTCCTAAACTCTAGAATTGACAGAGACATCTTGCTACCTGAACAGTCACCCAAAAAGTTCTTATGTATCACTGGGACATCCATTCATCTTCAGCCAATAGTCCCATAGTATCTGGCAGATATTCCATGAAGCAATAAATTTCAAAGACAGTTCTACCTATATTGGCAGTTTGTCAGTCACCTTCTTCTGTGTCCTCAGAATGTCTGGCAATCTCAATCTCTTTCATGAAGCAGGAACCCCAAAGGACTGTCTCACCTTCTTTAGGCAGCTTCAGCAGTCATTTCTCTGTGGGTCCTGCATGTCCAGTTCATACAGCACAGCATCAAGCAGTCCAGGCAAGAGCATTTTCTTACCCAAATAGCTAACCAACACAATAAGGAGCCTCTTTGGTACCCGTCATCCTCTTAAAGTAGTTTGGTGCTGCCAGGAGCAGATGTGTATCACTGTTATGAAAAGTCCTAAGTTCTTAAAACATTTTAAATGCCATATTCTGAACATCTCTGAAAGATTTGAAGAATACCTATCTACTTGAAATATATCTCTATACATCTAGAAAACCTAACATGACTACAAGCTTGACTACTATAGATGACTCTCTATTAACCTATATTTCATAATTATACATTACATTTTATAATGAGTTGTACAAACACAATACCTTAATCAAGAACAAAATATACATATAAGATTGACCTTAAATTTGTATCAATAAACTAAGATCCATACCAATGCAGATATTTATAGCATATCCCCTTTAAATGCAAACAAACATTTATAAACAATATTTGGAAATATGGGCATAGTTCTCTCCAAACTGCTTCCTGCTTTTTGTTGGGCAAATTAATTTTTAGGGGTGTTCATGGCTACCTTTCAGGGGTTTATGGTCCATCAAACCACATTAGTCTGAAAGAAATCCAGTTTCTCATCTGTGGAAACAAAAGAAGAACCTCTTTTCCAAAGCAACATATCCTTAGACCCAAATTTTGAAATAAAGAAACCTTAAAAAGCTAAGTGACATTACTATGACTAAGGCTGTTTTGCCTTTTGTATCCACCCAGTCCAACATGGTGGAAGTCCTTTTAGTGCCTCTGAGACTGCTGGGTGGGAGTCGTCCTTATCACCTCAACTCTGATAACCAGTTGGCCCCTGCTGCCACCAAGTAACTTGCAGCATGCTGCCCATAAACCCCATTTAAATGTTAGGCCTCCTGAAAGAGCCAGAGTTCGCGCTGGCAGCACAGCCTAAAAGCTGCCATTTCAAAACCGTGCAGCTTCTTATTATTTTAAGAATATTTTTATACTCTTTAAAAAATTTGTACTTGAATGTTTTTATTTATTGGAAAATGCTGTCAACTTTGAGAGCTTTTTAAAAATATTTGTTTTGGAAAAATCTATAAGGTACTCTATATTCTCATTTTTCATATTTAATGACCTGAATCTGAAATGCCCATCCTGAGTCACAGCTTGGTCACTGGGATTTCCACAACATATACATATACCATGGGTTATGCTACCTGTGTGAAAAGAAATTACGTGACCTTTTTTCAAATACTGACGAGAAATAATTCAAACATAGAAGAAAATAGATGCTCATGTTAACACCAATTTAACATTCTACTTCCTGCTATGAACATGTGGTGGAGTTATTCAGAAGGATCCCTTCCCACTTGTTCAAACATGTGTTGCATTTTGATTTAAGACTTGCTATGTAATGGGAATGTCCTTCCTATTGTCTCTGTCTGTTGGTGGCTTTCAGTATGAAACAGACCCAACTTCTACCATCTGCTGTCTGTTCAGGACTAACATCAAGGTCAGCCCCTCCATGATGCCTGCTGTTGCCCAGTTTAGAACACTGCCATCCTGCAATCCAACCACGTCTCTGTTATGCCAGTTGTTGTGTTAGGCACTGGAAACAGGGCATCTAGGCCATTTGAATATTAATGTGACAAAAGAAAGCAGAAAGACTCTTGCCGATTGTATGGTGGTTGCTTCTGATTAATTCCACGTCAGTTAGTGGGCAGTAACATATAGTTTTGTATACATTTTTTTTGGCAATTCAACCACGGCATTTTATTTTACATCTCACTAATCACTGTGTTGTTAGACTGAAAATTTCAATTTCCATACAAATAAAATCAGATCTATGTCTTGGAGAATATAGGTTATATAGTTTACATTTGGCATTGCAAATGTGGTTCTTCCTTCTTTCTTCCCTCCCTCCCTCCCTTTTTTCTTCCTTCCCCTCTTGGGAGAGTCAATATAATGCTAAACCCACTGTAATAGCATCTGAAATCTAATTATGCTTTTTGTTTATTTATAGTCATAGAATATAATAAGATAGTTAATTACAGTATTACTAAAATACCATGCTTTCTTAGAATATCAGAATGTATTTCTCTACACTAACCTTATATCTCTATCCTTGTCTGTGCTATTATCTATCCATCCATCCATCCATCCATCCATCCATCCATCTATCTATCTATCTATCTATCTATCTATCTATCTATCTATCTATCTATCTATCCATCCACCTGCTGTGTACCCACATATCCCATGATATGTCATCAATTTTACCAAATATTTAGTTTTCAGATAGACTTGAAACCTCAGGGTCTGACTTTGTAACATATAATTGCATTGAAATATCACACCATGATTAAATGGGTGTTGCATTTTCAAATTGTCAAAACCAATCATTTTTTGTTACTTGACTTCAATCTGTTTTTTTTTTGACATTTCTGAGTTCCATGAAAATAGAAAACCATTCTTTATACATAAAGGTGACTTCATGCACTTTCATTTTAACCAACTGTTGTTGTAGAACAGCAAGCAGCCTTTCATATCTCTAGTCATATGAATATACATGTATTCTTATGTAAAAGCTTGAAAGGTTGAGCATTTACACTTCTTATTTTGTTGAAACTAACTGTATCTCCAGATATGTTTACTATTTCTGTAATCACTTTAAAACTTGCTCTTTTTAATTTGTAAAAACTAAATAGGTTAATGATAACTATGCTAATTAAAGGTTAATATTAATGCACATTTAGTTTCTTTCCAAACTGTGAACATGAAATCCTCTTTAAATGCCATTGCATACTCACTGATCAGTGAAATGACATCTGAGCCACAGTGTCTGTCATCTTTCTTTGCAACAAAAGGCTAATCTTAAAAACTTATTTGGACCTGGGTCTGTATATACAAGCAGCATAGTCTTCACATGTTATTATCTTTAAGTTGGTGTATGCAAAGGATTTAAAGTATTGTTTGGATATTTCTTCTTCATGAACTCAACTTAGCAACAAATGTACTCATATGTCTGATACTCTAAGAGTTTAGAAATCATAAATTAATGAGAAAACTTTAATTCAATTTATTGTGTTATATAAAGACAATCATTTTTGGCATATAAGTCTGTATACACTCAAAATGAAATCCCAGGTTTGGGAATTTGAATGTCTTATTATTAAACATAAAAATAAACTACAGTTATTTAAACTTGTTTTCCTTAAATGTGCTGAATATTAAAACGCATACACTTGTGTTTTTTAGTTGAATTGTCTTGAATTACCCTTACATATTCTATTAGATTATATTTATACACACACACACACATATATCTTGGTGGTGTTTATTGTGATAAACTGAAAACAAACAGAATCATAACAACTAATTAATTTTTTGCTTTTTTTTTTTTTGAGACAGGGCTTCTCTGTGTAGCCCTGGCTGTCCTGGAACTCACCCTGTAGACCAGGATGGCTGCGAACTCACAGAACTCCACATGGCTCTGCCTCCTGAGTGCTGGGATTATAGGCATGTGCCATCACCACCTGGATTGCCACTAATTTTTTAACTAAAGCTTTAAGAAGATTTGTCAAAAAAAATGATGAACAGAAAAATAGATGTTTTAGCAGCTCATGGTACTCATAACCTCATTGATGACCTGGGAACTCTGTGCACCTGTCTTGGCTGGCTCACAGCCTGTTCTTCCAGCTTGAGGATATCCAATTTTAGTCTCTGGAGGAATATCCACTTATATAAACACACCAACCACAGAGATATGCACATAATTAAAAATTAAAGTCCTTAACATTATTTATCTTTCATAAAGTAATCCACAACTGTTCTTTAGACCAAAAATTTTAAATTATGTATATATCTATAGCATTATTTAGTTGTTGCTATGCATGAAGCATCTTTTTCAAACAGTCAAAATAAAATTTCAGGGTTTGTTTTTATGTGGAATATCCTGCTAAATAATCAGTGTCAATCCCAAATTAGGTGGAAATTTAGATTTATTATTGATAAAAGAAAAGCTGATTCTGATTATTGCTGGAAGAACTATTCTTTTTTTTTTTTTTTGATTTTCGAGACAGGGTTTCTCCGTAGCTTTTGGTTCCTGTCCTGGAACTAGCTCCTGTAGACCAGGCTGGCCTCGAACTCACAGAGATCTTCCTGCCTCTGCCTCCTGAGTGCTGGGATTAAGGACATGCACCACCACTGCCCGGTTAGGAAGAACTATTCTTGTAGAATGAAGTTTCCCAGCTGTACCTATGGGAAAACAGAGCAAACAACAGCAAAAGAAGAGCAGACTGAGTGATGAAAACAGTAGGTTATGAGACCAGTGTAGATAGAAGATTCTGTTTTGCCTGGTCCTGCAGCCATTCAGTCTCAACAAAAACACAGAGGCTTAATTATAAACTTGTTAGCCTGTTAGCTCAGGCTTATTACTATTAAGCTCTTTCAACTTAAATTAACCCACAATACTTGTCTATGTTTATCCGTGTGGTTCGGTACCTTTTCTCAGTGCAGCATTCTTATCTTTCTTCCTCTGTGTCTGACTGATGACTCACTCTCTGCCTTTCCTCTTCCCAGAATTTTCTTAGTCTGGTTGCTCCACCTGTACTTCCTGCCTGGCTACTGGCCAATTATGGTTTTATTAAACCAATATGAGTGAAAAATCTTTACAGGGCACAAAAGCATTATCTCACAGCAGGCCAAAGTGGAGAAGCACTGCCATGTAGGAAGCAGAGGCACTTCAATAGTGAGAAACCCTGCAGCACTATTACAGATATTCTTGCCAAAAGCAAAGCAACTTCACACAAAATCAGTAATCAGCCTCCCTTTTCTTTAAATGCAAATTGAAATAAGATGTTATGTAACTTACATTTAAAAAGCTCCACCAAAGAAGCATGTCTACAGACCATATCAGACTAAAACACCCAAATTCCAACCACAGTCTATTCAAGTCTATTTCCAGTCACCTGTCACAAATTTTGTTGACCTCAAATTGTCTTTATTTTACTTAATTTACTATAAATTGGTAAATTATAGTTAAGTTTTAAAAAAATTAATAGTTATAATGTTCTATTGTCAGGCGTCCCCCATTGCTTCTGAGAAGTCAGCTCTTATCATTATGTCATTTCTTGTGTTTCAGGGGATGAGGGAAGGGAACACGCAGAAATACACGCTCTTATGATGTATTCTTGGGTGTTGAATGCTTATTGTATATTTCCTGCTTTTCTATACATTTATTCTGCTTGGGATTTAATGATTTTCTTTAATTTTTAAGCTTTGATTTTAGTAGGTCCTAACCAATTATTTCCCATTCAGTTCATATTTATTCCATGTGGAGCAGTGATTTCTCAGAGGATAAGAGTCACGTGACTCAAAGATCTTGCATTCTTATTTTACTCTGCTTTTCAATGTGAAAAACTGAAATTTCAAAATCATTAAATCTTTCACTATGTCCAGTTTACATGAACACCAGTCAAATATGCTCATTTTTATACATACAGTTTGCTTAAAATTATTTGTCATTTGAAAAAACTAAATGTGCATGCTACTCATTGTTATCAGTAGATTTTAAAATATGTTTACCATAGATATTGTTTGCCCTTGTTTGTTAAACTGTATTATAAGTATTGGCTGTGTTTTCTGTTGATTAAGGGAAACATTTTCCTAATTCTTTCTAACTATCATTGTTTATGGGTTTATATTGGACATTGTGAATATATATGTGTGTGTGTATGTGTGTGTGTAGTTATCTTAAATTTAGATTTATGTATTTGTATATGCAGAGAGAAGAAAGAGGCAGGCATTTGGACCCTGACTTACACATTCTTTACCCCTAGAATAATACGTAGAAAAAGCACTTTCCTCGTCAGATTGTTGATAGGTGTCCTCTTTCAGCTGCATTTGCTGCAGACTTCATTGTAGTTTACTACTTGCATCAGCAATGAACTACAGGGCACGGTTTTCAGGACAGTGTCAAAATTTTTTACCAGTAGGTTCCCTTCCTCCTTCCTCTTACTTAGAGCCTACCTGCAAACTGTTTGGGTTGCAGGGGATGTCTCTTTATAATAGCTACATCCTTCCATTTCCCACAATAAACTTTTTATATTTTTAAAGGTCTGTCTCCATATGTGTCCACGCCTGCAGCCTTATACTGCACAGGACCAGCTTCCTTAGAAGCGTGTGTGCTCAGGAAGGAATTTTCCAGTCCTGCTCATTTTTGTGGTTTATATCACAGTGCCTGGAGAGGGGTCTGGGTCCAATAGGGCCATGGTCCTCATTCTCTTGTCCCAAATCCCCAGTGGGTTTTCTTTTTGCAGGATTCTTCTGTTAAGGGTAGAAGGAGCAAGTTCCTCAAGCAGCCTTCAGTTGATCAATTCCTTGCTCTAATAAAGCATTTTGGCATGTGGTAGTGTCTTTCCCACATCATATTTCCTGCCATGCGTTAAGCTTTTGATAATTTCAAGGTTGTAATTGGTGATATGTATATTCAAGGTTGTATATGTAGGTGTTTCTTATTATTAAGTCTACCCCCAACATAAAATATTTAAATGTTTGCATTTGGTTTCACATAATACAAAAAGTGTATCTGCATTTCTTGCTAAACACTTTTGAGGCAATTATTACTTTTCTTTCTTTTAAGAACATAACCATATATTAATTCTAATATATTTTCCTTTTTTATAACATAAAAGCTAATGCCACCAATACAAATTAAAGGAATATATTTTAATAAACCCTGGCCATCTTTCTGTGATGACCTTCTTTAGAATACCATTCTTTAGAATTTTGTATTAGTTTTCCATTGTCTATATATTGGTACTTTATCATTTTCCCCCCAATGATAAACATTAGAATTGCTTTATCATTTTTGTTCCTATTTTTTGTTTTGCATTACTTTTCTGTTTTCTCTGGTTGTCTGTCTCTGTTGCATATGAAAATGTATGTTTGTGTGTGTACCAGTGCACAGGCATGGAGACTGGATGGTGACCTCGGGTGTCCTCTTCAGTCGCTGTCCACCTTAGTTACAGAGACACGGTCTCTTCCTGAAGCTGTATCTCATCATTTGAATAGACTAACTGGATGGTGAACTCCATGAATCCCCTTGTCTCTCTCTCCTGATACCCTTGCCCCATCTCCAGGGTTTTAGGGTACACTACCACACCCAGGTTTTATACATGGGTCTCGGGGAGCCTAACTCAAGTTTTTGTGCTTGTGTGGCAAGCACTTTACAAACTGGGCAATCTCTCTATCTCTGGTTTTTTTTTTTTTTGTATTTTATTGTTTTAAAGATGTCTAGTTTTTAATATTACCTAAGATATAATCTGTATTATAATTAAAATTAGGGAAAGGAAAATCATTGCTATACTACTTATGATAAAACAAATAAAATAAATATTAAGCAAAGAATAAAATGTACAAAAATTTGTTTTGACTATCTATGCATGCATGTATATAGTGTGTCACTTAGGTATCTACTTCCCATTATAATTCATAATGAAGCATACCAAGGGCTTTGCCAAAAATGATTTCCAGAAAACTGTCAAAATTATATCTATATCTACCCTCTCTCTCCTCCTCCTCCCCCATCTCTCTCTCTCTCTCTCTCTCTCTCTCTCTCTCTCTCTCTCTCTCTCTCTCTCACACACACACACACACACAGAACACACACCACACATTGTCTCTCTCTCACACACACAATCTTGTATTGCAATTATTAACTTAGAAGGATAATTTTATCTATTAACCATGGCTTAGACAATTAATTTGTTGCCAGCAATATGCTCAAATTTCAAAACCATCAATACACAAAATATTTGCATTTTATTATTTATATTTATTATGTATATTATTTATATTTATAGAGTTACAAAAATTGCAGGTATCATTACAAAAATGAAGGGATAAATTCTGAAGGTAAATTGTAGGCGAACTCAACAATTTCTTTATTAGTATCTATTTATAGACTATGTTATATAGGGCATTTATTTATAGACTGGACTTCAGTTAGAAAACAATGTGTAGAATTGTTTTTAATCTTAAAAATCTTTCAGTTTTTGGTAAAATTAACTCTAGTTCAGATTTTTCTGTAAGTGCAGAATGGGTATATACCTTTCTTGAGTTTTGTACCACCAGTTATTACAGGAAATTGATATTCCAAAAGTCTCTTATGTTCTTTGGTCTTCCTAGCAATAGTGACTCTCTGAACTTTTCAACTAATTTCTATGTCCGTGTGTCTGTGTTTTTGGGGGTTTTGTACCATTTAAAATTTGAAATGGTGTTTACTATTGCAGTGTGCATGGAGGTTTAGGGAGGTCTTTTTAGAAGCGAAGATAAAAATAAATCAGTTCTCCGTGCTGGAAAAGTCTCAGCTGAAGTGCAGTTGTTTGCGTTGGCTTGCCAATGGATGTTTATGAGATGAGCATAATCCTGTGACGGTTACGGCGGTGAAATACACCCTGTGCCGAGAGCTAGTAAAGGACCGTGCACGCACTGATGCTAGTGGAATTTTAATGCTTCAGAGATGGGAAACACGGTGTCTGCTCTGGTTATTGCTGCTGTTACTGACCACAATAAAAACGGGGGTGAAATCAGGTTTTAAATACTGCGACAAAACCGTATCTGCACACGTCACCAGCAGCAAACATGCAAGTTTCTACTGCCGTCTTGTTTTCCTCTTTGGTTTAGTTCACTGTACAATAGTCATGTTTCTGATATTTTTCTGTTGGGCATCTTGCTTCCCTTATTTTTTGTGATTACCAAGAAAAGGGCATTGCTAATAACGATTTCACGGAATGTATCAATAAGATACATTGTCACGGAGGAGGTTTTTGTTTTTGCCTGAAATATCACTGGAGTACAGTTAAAGCTGCCAGAGCTGACTGTGAGTTAGCCTTGTTACCCCTTGTTACCATTAGTATCTTGTTCATGGTACCTTCTTGCTTTGTACTTTCTGTTTCTTCTTATGGTGAAAATCTGTAATAGGAGTAAAACTTCACACAAAGCTGCATTTTAAAGGGCAAGTTAGAAATGTTAATAGATTTCCAAATTTATTTTTGAGACAGTGAATCATATACCCTATACTGGCCTTGAACTCAGGTATCTGAGATTGACCTTGAACTCCTAATCTTCCTACTTCTACCTCCAGGTTGTGGGATTGCAAGTTATACCACTGGCCTAGCTATGTTTCCAGTTTGGGTTGGTTCAATTGAGCAAACTGTTTCCTGGAATTCAAAAAATTAGTCAATATTCAGTCTTCAGACTCAGACGATTTATTTTTGTAGAATGTTACGTAAAGAATAGCAAAGGTTCAGCATTTTACATGTCTAAACTTCAAGTTCAGATAATTTGTTTCCATGTAATTCAGATTCAGTTCATCCTTTAGCATCTAGATAGCATTATCTGTATAGTACTCTTGTTGGAAGATTGTGAAGGTTAAGGGGAATATGAATATTATATTTCCTATGATTAGAAAAGGTAGGAATTAAGAAATTTGCATTAATTTATGCTTGCTTACCCCCGCACTACTTCTAAGGAAGTGGTGAGAGAAAGCATGCACTGAGCCTTCAGAAGAATTAAAATAAAGCAGTGGCCAATATGAAGGCTCAATTATATCGGAACAGGCACTGTATTGACTCACTCTTTGCTTTAAACACCCTGCCCAGGAGGATCTCCACATGCTCAAGGCAGAAAGAGAAAAAGACTAAGTTATATAGCCGTGCTTATGTAGCAAAAGGGAAGCAGGCGAGCTTAGCCTAAGCTTTTTCTGGCTCCCAGTGAACTGATCCTTTACTACAGTATTATAAACATAATTACCCAAAACCCAGTCTTCTCTTTATAGACCCAATGGTTATACAAACTCTTTTTATTGTGAAAAATTATAGGAATAATGTTATAATGTTAGAGATCTACAAAGACATTTATAAGAGCTATAAAAAGGCATATGAATAGTTCACTCACCACTTAACATAAGGTTGGGTTAAATTTCTGTATTAGTAGTCATCAAGCTACAGTTTTAGTACAGAGTGGAAATTCAAAGATCTGCTAGTCAGTCTGCTGATTCCAGAAACTCAAACCCCTGAGCAAACTGACCTGTAGTTCAGACAGGTTCACCTGGAAGCTAAATGTCAGGTGCATCCTGAGCGAATGAATGGGTCCACCAAATGTGGGAAATCTCTGACTGGCATTTAATGGTGGCTCCCAAAAGTGAAGCATCAATAGATGTTTAGACTGACTTTTAATAACATATAAATAAAGAGCATTGTAAAAAACATTTCACTTAAAAGGAACTTATTTTTGGTCATTGCATTTATTCTTTGAAAATTAATGTTTATTTAAAAGCAATTACTTATACAAGTGTACAGAAAATGTATAAATGAAACATAAGATGCCATGGACTGGTAAACTGTCTGCTAATCTTTGACTTTCCAGACACTTATTTGCAGTTATGATCATGTGTATTTAACAATTTGGCATTCTCTGTTTACTACCATTTTCCTTCATCTTTTAAAGATTTCTATTTTATTGACCACATGGTATTGAGTTATTATTCTCTAAATTGTTGAACAGAAATATAAATTGATATCATGGTTTTTCTATTACAAAAAACCATGATGAAAATTTTAAGTCCCAACATTAGATTAGAGCAAAAAACCTTTTTTGTACAGTTGCTTACCATATAGATTTTACCAATTTATACTTCCATTTAAATGGCTCTGAGTTCTTTCCTTGGCACAGAAACTCAGTAATTAGTTAATATGTTTAATATAAGGTTGCATAAAGCACTGTGCTTTAAAAGGAAGGCAGTTTTAGTTCTTTAAAGTTTTAGCTTTTATTAGATAAATAATGATGACCTCAAAGATTGTATAAAATGATGCCAGTTATCAATATAGGAGCACCTTTCTTACATGCTAGAAATTATTTAGCTTAGGTTGGTTGGGAGTGATCTTGTTTTAGAATTAAGTTTCCTATTGAATTAAGTATATTGAGAAATATCAACGACTTAATATTTGAATTATCCCAATGAATTTATAAGGCAATGTACTTTAAAAATACCTGTTGATAGCCTAAAGTCAATAGTAAATTCATGTTTGTTCTAAGTATAGTTTCTTTAAATATTTAGCAAATTTTACTTCTAATAATTTCCTATGAAGAATGAATAAATGAAGCATAGTTCCACTGAATTCAAGAAGATCTATATTCCCAAAGCAAAAGAAAGAAATGTATTTATAATTCATTTCCAAAAGTAATGACGTTTTATAACATTAATTTAATTCAATTTTATTGACAAATATTGTTACTCAGGCATGGTTCAGTCACTTGTAGAGCATAAAATTCAAGTTAGTTCTATTAATTCCTAAATATGCAATATAGGTAATGCCCAATGCATCAGAACACTGTATTTTGATTTCATGTATGGGTAGAGCATAAGCCTAAATGTAGAAAAATAATTAGACAAATATTGAGTGAAAAATTCAGAAAACTGAGAAAATTAAAATTTGTGTTTATATTAACACGTGTGATTCATGATATATGATATGTATTATTTTCTAAAACTTATCCCTGACTTCACATGTTAAACACAAACTAATAAAATTAGTAATTGTAGAAATATCATTGCTTACAAATTATTCAGAAGACACAAACTTCAATGGACCATTGCCTTTTAGTAGAAGTTGATAGAAACTGCTGCTCTTTTCCATCTTTATGATTTTCTGTTTCCAAAAATGTCTGAAATTTCTAACTTTGTTGAGCAGCCATGTTTGAAAAGAAAATGAACAAATCTTCTTCCACAATATATTTTTCCATGCCTCAAATATTCCAAACAAGCACACACACTAGGGGCAGCTCTAACATGATGGGCTTTTGAGAGCAGATGTAATAACAAATGGAAAGTCTTAATCACATGATTATTCTGGGTTAAACTAGAAGAGAGTGGGCTAGCCTTTGGCCAGCAGAGGACTCTGTACATAAGTCACGTGATAGGTAAACAGCATCAGACCAAGGGAGAGAAGGAGAGTCTGCAACAATAATTGGAAATTTTATTTTCAAATAATGATTGGATGGTGACTAGTCTATGAATAAATATGTCCGCACAATCTTCATGAAAGCTTTTAGAAACTGGATTGGCAAATGCTCTTTGAAAATACATAATTCAAAAATATTGTATCAGTTTGGGAGGAAGTCTACAGTGTGAGAAATGGGCCAACAACATTGGGCGTGATCTAAAACAAGACTGTGAGCTACAAAAGCCATTTATAAATATAGCACAAACAAGGCATCTATATCCAGTCTCGTGTTTCCTAAACCTCAGCTTTTGTGACTTATTAAATATACTCTTCATGTATGCAATTTAGAGTCAACAAATGACACAAGAAAATCCTTCCATTTTATTCCATCATAGAGATATACACACGCAGCAATGCCTTTGAGTGTTTGAGTTCTTCCACAGCGATGACACATTTCAGACAGCACTAAGAAAGTTGTAGTTCTATGGTGGGTTTCTTTTTTTCTGTGTAGATTTTACCAAATCATCAAATAAGTGAAATTTCTGTAGAAAAAGAAAAGTAAAATAAACCCTGAGCCATACTGTGTTGAGCCAAGGCAGATGATAAGGCTTTGTGACTCGTGGGGACATTGTTCTGCACTTGGGTCGCATTGACTGCTTGATGGTACTGAAACTAGATGTTCCTTGGCTTTTAAACAACTGTTTGGTGTTTCACTATGGATCTCCTTCTGTCCTCAGGGCCGGTGCATAAACTTCTCCCGAGTTCCACATCAATAAAATGAGAGCCAAAGAATGAAAAGAGAAGAAAGCGTCCCGTCTCCATGATGCTGATCTCCCATCGAGTGGACAGTCCGTCCAGCGCATCTCAGAAGTTCTTGGAACAACAGCCCAGTTCCTCTGTCAGGAAATGTTTTCTCTGCCTTCTGCTTTCTGTGCGCCAAACATTTTCAAACACTTCCTCTGCCATCCACATGAGAGGTGATGAAACTCGGAGATAACTCATGATTCATGACACTGAAAATACCGAGGGATGTTAATTTGCATGCTCCGGTTTATGCAAAGCTCATTTGAATGTGTGAGAGGACAAAGCAGAACACAGCGATGATGTAAAGATGAGACCAGAGCAAAGACTGAAAATCCACCAGCCACACGGCGGCTTCGTAATGGCGACTGGTGCTTTTGACATAGATGCAAGGCGCGTGTGCGCGCTTTGTTTGGCAAGATCTTTAGCTACCGGCAGAACTTGAAATTTCCTACCAGGCTAACCAGATAATGGAGTCCACTGCCTTGTAGCTATGTCAGATAGCAAAAGCCTTCTAAGTCCTCTATTATTTTGTGCCTTACGGGAAATTTCTGACTAGAAAATCTTGTCACTGTTACACTGAAAGTGCACACGCATGACAAAACGTAGTCGAGAAGCCTCAAGGTACTGGATGCAAGCAGGATTTTGCCCTTTCGTTTTCCAAGACACCTTTCTTTTATTATGCACTCGGGACAAGGGAATTAATAGAGCGTTAATTCAACAGGAAGACCGCCTCCAACCAAAGATCAGGAGTGTAGCATGAGGACTCCTGATTTGAGACCTTGTCCCCAGACTGGTAGTGTTCCCTTTCTCAGTGTTTAGGATTTAGCAGTGCATAAAGCATTAATATCTGTAAACACACCTAAGTGTTTGTTTGGCTTTTAATTTAAGGAAGCAGTAACCACCAAGCTTCCGCTCAGGGTTTTTTTTCTTCCTTCAAGTCTCCAAGGGCTCTTCAGCGTCACAAGCCAGCAACTCTCTTTGCATGAAAATTTCAAAGTTTAATTAATATAATTAAAGGCAACAGCAAGCAGCAGCCTGTGAAGACTTTGCTCATCTTTTTTATGCCTTTTGACATTGAATGACCTATCACTGTCTGCATGTGACTTGGACATTGAGAAGCACCGCAAAACGTTCTTTTCTTCAGTTGATAGATTAAAATCAGGAGGGGCGCCATCGGAAAGCATCGACAATCTACGTACTGTAAATTTTTAGAACTATCATCATCGTGTCACATCAACGGTGCCAAATTATGTTAGCGTGAGCAGAAACACGGTGGGGGAGGAAGGCAGCCGCAGCTGAAGGAAATAGCTCAGATGATCTAGTCACTTTCGATACTGTACTTCAGAGGCGAAATGGATATTCGACTGGAAACCTGACAAAGCGCGCCTGCTTTGATGTGAACTGGTATAGACAATGACCAGTGGCCGGGTCAGTGGGATGTCTCTCTGCGAGCACAAAGGCTTATCAAATGACACTAAAAATAAGTTCAACAACCATCATGTTGGAAGGGAGAAGGCGAACGTTTCATGTTTGGCGGGCATGTGAGTGCACAAGATGGAAAAAGCGATCTGGAGCATCCTGGTGTGATTACCCACATTGTACTCTTTATGGAAATTTCCAAGGGCTGCAGTGATACTTTTGGTTGATGTCCAGGTTTATGGCACTGCTCCAAGAAGCCTTACGTGCGCACGCGTGCACACACACACACACACATACACACACAGATATACAAATGCACACATATATTCTCTAGCTTGAATCTTTTTGCTCAAGTTTATTTATGTCACTGACTGGCTGGATCCAAAGTCACACCTCCACATATTAATGAATAAATTTTTTTACCTGAGTCTTTGTTATCATTTTCTTTAAGCCCTCATAGAACCTATACTCTCTTGGGTTGAATACATAACTCCGCTGGTTAGCAACAAGATAGAATTCTATTCAATTGCAAAATGTCCAATATGTTCACAGTTGATTCACAGTTGAAGCTATGGGTACAATGTGTGTGTGCACATGCAATGTAGAAGGCTGATACGTCTACCCAACTCTCTCTGTAGTGAAACATTGTACACATCTGTTTTGTGTCTACCTCTAGAGCAAGACCCATGGCTACTTTCTCCAATAGGCACTTATTTTGTAGCACAGGCAGGCCCATCAGGGGTATTTTAAGAGCAACAAAAATACTACAGAAGCTCTGGCTATGTTTCTTTGGTAACCACTTTACATTTTTACAGAATCATGTAGCATATTTGCACCACGAGAAATGTAAATAAACCTCTGCCTTTAAATGGCAAAATAGCTTTCTTGAGATTTGTTGCACTGGCTGGAGATGTGTAATAAAAATACAACAAAGAGCTGAAAATGAAGAGGGTGAGTCAGGCGTCTACACATAGGCTGAAAAAGTATCATTCATAAGGTTCAAAGACAGATGGAATTTCATTGCCCTTAAAGTGATGAACCAGAGTAGCGCTATGCTTTAATTGTGACTCTAACCAGAAATGAGAAGAATTTGTTTTTAAAATTAATCTTCTTGGCAAAGGACATTGAAAATCTCTACGTGACACTTTTCCTACATGGCAATAGATCCCGTGTGATTCATCTGGACACGATGTCAGTCTAGATCTCCTTCTTTGTACAAACAAATGAGTCTTGTCCATCATCCATTTGTGTTGCATAAGGTTGCAAAAGCAATTAAGTGGGAAATGACTCCTAACTTATGTGTCTCCTCTGCCGAGAAAGAAAGTTTTGAAGGCATCTATATATATTTCATAACAATGTCTGTTCTTTATGGATTTGATCCATAAATATTTATCTATCTGAAAACTTTGATACTTGGAATGTTTTCCATAAAGCATTTGGTGCTCCAAGAAGAAACATTTGGTGCTAAGAGTTGCAGTGCTGATGCCTTCCCCCAAGTTAATTCTATTTTAAAAATTTATATTTCCTTCCCAATGAGATGCAGAGTAAAACTTGAGAGTCTCCATTGACTAAGGAGCAGCAGCTGTCATCTGCGGTTAATCACTATTTTGTTAAGAATGTATAAGGTTTAAAACCTTATATTTCAAATTGGTGAAAAGTTCTGCTTATATTTCCAGTGAACTTTACTCTTATTATTTAAATAACAAATTATTCATTATTTCTTAAATCCTTGTTGGATATCTACTCTCTCCACAAACTGAGCTTCATTATCTGAGTGTCGCTCTCCTGTATTTACTGTTCAGAGGTAGACTTGTCTTTCTTTTAAAATTGAAACACACTCTGTATCATGGTGAGCAAGTTAATGGAGACATTTCTGATGGATTGGCTTATTAGATGTGAAGTTTAAACTTCCGAAGACAAAACACAGTGAGGTATAGTTACAAGTATTAGAAAGCATTGCAATTTCTTCCTTTGCATATTCTGATGCACTTTTATTCATTCCTATCACATTAGTAAATTTATTACAATTTAATAATTATTCCTAAAGTGGTGGTAGGTATGTATATACACACAGTGAAGATGTATACATCACACACACACACACAATGCATAGGGTATTTAGTGCATCTGTTGTATAGTTAAAGAAAGTACTAGGCAGGCGAAGCTGGAGAATGTTGTCTGTAGTCAGTGTAGCTGCAGTCAAGTCTCATTAGATTAATGTTATGTCTAGTCAATTTCTATGGCATATTCTGAGAACACTTTAATTTTAGTATATTTCTATATTTACTTGAATTTTATTCAGTCAATTGGGTAAAAGAAGGAATAAATGTATTGAAAACACATAATGTAGCAAGCCTCGTGCTGTTTCGTAAAATACGTCTTGTACCCCTGCCAGAAGAAAATTCTAATATGAAAATACACAGGATAGCATATACATTTATATATAAATGTTCTTGTCTAGGTTGCTTTACTTATTAGTCTGCTCAGGAAGTAGGTGAGGGACGTCCTGCCTGGCAACCTATCCTAACCAGCTGACTGGTTGGCTTGAGAAGCCAACTGTTCAACCACAGACTGAAGATAAACTGAAACATCAAGAGCTCCTCCCAGTTCTGATGTTTGCATGAAAGTGGTGAAACCAGAGGCTTTAGTATTTTTCTCAAATTTGTAATGATTGTCTTCTTCCTTGTAAAGTTTGGCAGTATTAGATCCACAAACTGCCAATTTAGTTACAGAAAAGACACTGAACTCTAACGTGTAATTTGATAATTAAGTCGTAATGGAGTAATTTCTCAGTTAACTTTTTTCACAGTAGAATGTGTCAGAGCAACTGGTGGTGTCATTAGTGTATGACAAACCTCTGAGAAGATGAGAAAGATATTGGTAAATGTACGAATACAGTGAATTCTGACCGTACAGTCTCACCAAATATCTCAAATGTGCATATAAAGAGTAAAAAATTCCCCAAACAAACCAAAAACCCAACCTTTTCTGCAGCAGTTATGAGATAGTTTATACATTAGAGAAATTTAAACTTTTCCCTGTCAACACTGGACAGAAAAACCATCCACTAAATTAACAGTAAATCTACTTGTGTTGCCTGTGGCCATAGTCAGAGGGAGCTATTTTGTTTAGTTATTTACACAATGAGGATCTGTCCTTTATTTGGGTAGTTAACCTTGCACAAACTTGCCTGGTCTTCATGTAGAAGCCAACTGTAAGAATTCCATTATCCACCCACGCTCCCCCCAAAAGAAGAAAAAAAATCCTAAATTTTGTCCCCTAATCCTGACCATTGTAAAGTTATTTGTAACACTCATAAGTTATCTTTACAAGATTGCAAGTGTTCATCATAATGCAAAGTAAATCATAAACATGATTAAAACATATGTCTAAGTATATTCTATTTAACTGGAAATATTAGAAAAGAAACCTCAGAGTTCGGACCATTTCAAAATAAATGCATTGCTTTCATAAAGGAAAAAAGTAAGCTGATGATAAATAATTTAGATACATGGAAAAGGACTCAGCGCTTTCATAGCCACGGATGAGAACACGAGTGACTGCATCAGAAACAAGTCTAACTTTTGGCATGCTCATGGCTCCAGCGTCCGATCTGGAACAGTAATCGGGAAAAGACAAACTCAAAATGTGAAGCAAAGCTGACCAGTTCTAGCAGATACCACCTACCAATGGGATTTTGACTGGGTGACATTCTGATGTGAAATCAGACAGTTGCCATGATTGCACAAGTTCTCCTGGAGTTCTTTTACTTTTTGCAACATCTTTCATTTCTAAAGTTTCTGCTAATTAATCAGAGCAATGCCAGTCCTTCCTTTTCTTTAAATACTCTGTTTGTGTGAGGCTGTCACACGGGAAGAATGATTATATTTTAAACAATATGTTCAAGTGTAAAAATCTTCAACAAATTCTTGATGTTTTTATGGGAGAAATTTTGAGGAGTTTTGTAATGAACATCTTGAGACTTCTCTAAAGAGTTTAATTTTTTTCAGAAAATTGGAAAGAATTATAAATAATTTTAAAAACTACCAGGGGCTACATTGTAACCCACAATGTACTTTTTGGAATATTCAATTGTATAAGCATAACACTAAATAAGAAGTTATTACAGCATCATAGTTGCCTAGCAACTCAGTGTACTACTGCTGTCCAGCAACTACTGACCAGATGCATTTCTAACACTAAACCAGTACTTTCAAAAGTTTTTTTATCAAACGACAGAGAAAGGCTGATTCATTTAGCTTGATGGGTACATATAATGTATTTTTCAAATTCCTAACATGTGCCTCGTGAACAGGCTGAGGGTCAGTTTTCTTTAAAAATATTTCCCATAACTTCAAAAGTCAGTTTAAAATTTTCACCTCAAGGTTATAACTACATATGTTTATAATTTCTGACTTTGAGAAACAATATCAACTAAATTGAGCAGAGAGAGTTTAGTTCGCTTTCCTGTGGCTAGTGTAGCAAATCTCTACACATTTAGTGTCTCAGTACAACACAAATCACTCTCTCCCAGTTCTGGATGCCAGGAGGTTGAAATCAGTTTCAAAGAGCTAAAGGTAACAATTCCGATAGATCGGTTATTTCCAAAATCTTTGAAAAGGTAAATTCATTTCTTCAGTTTCTGTTGCTGCCTGAAATCTTTAGCTTCATCTGCTTCCAAAGTGCCTTGCACCAACATCCTATGGATATCGGCAGTTATCTTTGATTTACACCCGTATAAAGATCACCATGATGGTCCAGCTTCCACTCACTTAACTCAGCATGAACATGCCTGTAGGTTGCCTTTCTCCAGACTAGTGGTCTTGGGTTCTGGGGAGAAAGACACCAACATTGGGAAGGACGCTATTCAGCTCACTGCAAACTTATAAACTTATAAGAATCTTCCTTTTAGTAAATGCTTCCTTTGAATCTGCCATCGTAAGAAATGTCCTAGTCAAGCTCAGCTTTCAATGTAAAGGCCTCCCTTTTGCAAATTCATTATCATGATATTCTGTGATTGGATCAAGGAGAAGGACCCCCATTTCCCCCCTCCTGTGCTTTATTTATTTTTTATTATATTTGAGACTTCATATAAGTGGTGTAGCTAGGAGATAAATTACTGGAAGATGTTTGTCAAAGTAAAAATCTCCCAGAAGACAGAAGCATGTGGTCAAGTGATGTGGGAGAGTCTTCTGTTTTGTGTTGATTTCGTTGGTTAATAAAGAAACTGCCTTGGCCCTTTAATAGGACAGAAAATTAGGTAGGCGGAGTAGACAGACATAATGCTGGGAGCAAGAAGCCAGTCAGTCAGGGACCATGATTCTCCCACCCGACACAGACGCAGGTTAAGATCTTTCCTGGTAAGCCACACCTCATGGGGCTACACAGATTACAACACAACATAGTGGTGTTGATTTTTGTCTCACTTCATATGGTGATCAGATTAGGTCACCAGCCTTGCACACCATACACATTTCCCACTGAGCCATCACACTGATAAGTTGAAACTTTAAGTCAGTAAACTATTGCCTTCTTTTCAGATTGTAAACATGTTTTTATTGTAGGACAATTCAAATAATAAAATCATTTTGCAAATTAAAAAAATGGTTTAATCAAGATGTGAGAGTTAGCCAATAAGAGACTGGAACTAATGGGCCAGGCAGTGCTTAAAAGAATACAGTTTCCATGTAATTATTTCGGGTAAAGCTAGCTGGTGTGGGAGCCGGGTGGCGGGAAGCAGCCCGCTGCTCCCACAACAGTCAAGGTTTTGTTTTCTTAAAAGCATTTGTGTAGAAGGCCATAAGTTAGCTAAGCTATTCCTGAAAAACTTTTTGATGTCATTCTGAAAAACATTTAGGAAGGTATTTAAATATCACTGGAGACTATGGACAAAAATACACCGATATTCTAATGCTAACATCAGTAATAGACATATGGACTTAAACAGAACTTCCTCCCACCTGCTAGCCATTTTTAATCCATAATTAAAGGTGTTTTCTTATGGAAGTAATGATTTTAAATTGAAGAAAACCTCACACCTACATCAAATATTGTTTAAGCAACAATTATAAAGATATCCATAGAAGTGATAATGTCTAAAATGATGAAAATAGAAGGGGTTAAACTCTCTAGATGGCATTTCTCTAAATAAAAACATTATATATTATTTACTTTGAGTTGTTTAAAGCAAATTATTAATTTTGATACAATTGGTAGAGGTCATTTTTTGCATATTTCCAATTTTGTATAAATATGTATGTATACCTTTCTCCAAGTACATTTATATATTTCAACTATCATGAACCATTCATAATGTGAACTTTTATATACTTTGGTTACCTGTATAACTAAGGTTACCTGTATCTACAGAGTATCTGAGAGTTTTCAAATATCCTTATGCGTATATCATTCATTTTTGTTCATAAGATATATACTAGATGCATACCATATATAGTATGCTAATTTTGCCAAACCCTGTGAAAATGTTAATATGTATTTTGAGAACATGGTTAGGAGGTGGAAGGATCTTCTAATGATATTCAATAAAAATGGTTATTGTAGCATGAATCCTGAGTGGTCCAATTAAAAAATAAATCTGATCATGTAAAGTGAGATTTAATGGTCAGTAGGGCCATGCTCACTCTGTAGCGATCAGAGCATCTCATTTTGCTGTTACACAGTTCTCAGTGTGTATTGAAGTCTTACTGATGAATCACGAGGCCTTAAACCATTTCATTTGCTGCAAAATATTGCTTTTGCTTAACTTACAGGGAAGTTAAGTCACATAAATTCCGTGTCCTCCAGAGGAAACAAAGCACATGCTAGGCAGGCTTTCAGCTCCGAGGCTGGTCTAGCTGCCGGGCAGCGATGCTTCTGCAGCATGCTGTGTTTAGGACATTTGACAACTGTGGGTCTAACACGATTCAGAAGCAATTCATATTGAACAGGAAACCAATGAGAACCACTGAAGGGAGAATTTATCCAGAATCTAAGTTTTAATTTCTGAGGAATATGTGGTGAAGTAGCCCTTCACAAGGGAAAACTGAAGAAAGGTGATTGTATTTCGTTTTGCACCCGTTGATAACGGTACGTTCCAGGTACATATTCTAGTCTGTCGTCCACACTTCCCTCTTTGATCTACACAAGGTAGAGAAAGAACAGCGATACCTCAGAGTAGCCAAGGAATGCCACCTTATGATCTCCCCAGCCCTCAATTTTTCATGGCGCCTACAGAATGGCACAGAATCTTGGCAGAACAGGAGGTTGAATGGCCTTCATACTCAGAGATCAGAAGAGCTATGACTGGATAAAACATGAGAGGGCAATGAGTTTCATTTTATCATTAAGAGAAAGGAGCCCCAAATTTCCCAAGACAAAGAGTAGCCAATTCTGTACTGCTGCAAAAACACCGGATGAAGATCAACCTTGGGAGCAAAGCCAGAGAGGAAAGGAAACTGTCTTGAGTTAAAGCTCTTGTCTGCTTCCCTGATACCAGCAGATGCCAATCTGCCCCCGTCTCAACAGAAGACAATGGGACACTCCAGACAAGCTGATGTCTGCAATCTGATTGTCCAAGGAGGGCAGACATGGATCAAAAGAAAGTACCATGAGTTTTTCAAAAAGGAAATAAAGTTTAATGAGATCACGCGAGAGGAAGAGCCTGCCTGATTCTGGGTCACTGAGAAAGTATAGTGCTCACTGAATGTAAGAGAAGGGGCATGTGGTCTCCCTCTACCAGCATCCCCTGAGATAGAGCCCACGTAAATAGATGAAGTATATATTATCACCAGTGTCCTCTTAAGCTAGGAATTAAATAGTGGAGATTATCAAAATACAGTAAAATTGAACTCATTCCAAGTGAAATGGTGTGGATATAATGTATTCAAGAGAAGAAAAGGTGCCATGTAGAGTCAAAAGAACAAGCATAGCTGTATTAGTATGCAATAAAGTCATAGGGAAAAATACTGCTAGAGACGAAAACAGATACTAGATAGTGATAAAATACCAATCTTTCCAAGGATACAATACTCTAATCACATGCATACCAAGATCAAAGCAAAACAGGAAGCAAGCTTCGAAAACCCTTAAGCCTCCAAATACACAGAGCACACACTGATGAGCTATAGGAAAAACAGGAGTAAGTCCACAGTAATGATAGTGGCTTAAATGTGTTGCCCTGCTCAGTTGCTAGAACTGTGAGAGAATTACAAAGGACACACACACACACAAAATCAAACAACAGGACATAGCTTACATACAGACAAGCAGCTACCAGATAACCAAACATAGTTTTCTAGTGGGCAGGTCGTGGGGCCATTAGACACTCTTTGAGAAATTTAAAAGTATTGAAATTCCACAGAGGATGTTGCTATATCAAATTTTTCTCTTTTAATTAAAATTTGTGTAAAAATATACGACACAATAGTTTTATGTAGCTTGGTGACTTTGTGTATGTGTGCACACATGCATGTATCCATGTGCATGCATACATGTACCTGTTACATGAATTAAGTTCTATGAACAATTATACATGTGCACAACCACTATTATGACACGAAGCAGAGTATTGCAGAAAGAGCCCCTTGACATCTGCTTCTATTCACATCATGCCTTTCTCGTCCACACCCTTACAAAGTTAAATACACACACACACACACACACACACACACAAAGGAATATATATTCCTTCAAAATGCACTGTAGCATTTTACCTTTCTGTATTTATTGTTTCTGTGATTCTAGTTTTCCCAATAAGTTGAAGAAATGGGCATGACAAGTATATCAGGAAAATTCATATGATTTCATATAGAAATAGGAATGCTTAATTGAATCAGAAGAAGAATATGAATAACTCACATATTATTTTATCCTTTGCCTGTTTTGTGACCTGCATGACTGACATTGTAGGGAAGATAGAGGAAAGGACATGATAGTCACAGATATGGAGGGAATGTCCACACGTAGGGTCTAAGGGACAGATGAGGAAGTTCTTATAGATGCAGGGTAAGTCGGAGCCAGTGCTACATGCTTTCTACAGAAGACCAGCCTGGTGAGCATTGCCATTGCCACACATGGCTACCCTGCACCTCCCCCTGAGAGTCACAGTGAGGGTGAATTCCTAAACACGAGTGGATCACAGATGCCACTCAAACCAATATGTGCCAAAGTATTTGCAAAAGCATATAACTCTCCTGTATTATTTATACCTGAACTCTCTGTAGCCTGGTCACCTACTACTGACTGACTACACAAGACACACCACTGACACATGCTTACAATGACTGCAACATTTAAGTTGTTTCACTACTTTTTATTATTTTTACAAATCCACTTGTGCACATTTCCCTCTTTTTCTACATAAAGTACAGAAGGTAAGAATTTCTCTTCAAAGAGTGCTTACTAAGTCTTGTCATGTGAACCTTTGTTTGAACTATTCTAACGTAGTTTTTTGATTTTGCATTAAAGGGACTCACCTTCACAACCAGGCTGAGATTGGGTTTTGGAGGCCATGTTGCTACAGCAATACACTTCTTGTTGTTGTTCCATAATTTCCCTTATCAAGTAAAAGGAGATAAAAATTACATTGAAAGAGCTCAACCTCATCGTTTCCACAGTTAAACATAGCTGACGATATAAGAAACAAAGGCTTTCTCCAGCGTTGATTTGTATTTTTAATTCATCTGGAATTGAAACCCAATTGGTGTATGCTATTCCTTTAAACCCAGTAAGACTATTTCCTTACTAAGTAAAGCTAATATAATGTATTAATGAATCTGTTCATTAATTTAATTAATAGACATGTACTGATTACTGGCTGTGTACCCAGAACAAAGGCTGGGAATTCATGACAATCAAAAAGACAGAAATACAGTCCTTCCTTTACAGAACTTATCCCTAATACTAGTTTTCTATAGTTGCTGAAATAGATTACTGAAATAGGGCTAATATCTTAAAACTTCACAAATTCTATCTTCAAGTTCTGTCAACCAGATTCAAAAGTTAGGAGGTCATTTGTCTCCCTGAAGTTGTTGGGCTGCAGGTGCTTTTCTCTATCTGGTTGTCACCTGGGACCATCTTTAGTCACCAGGTCTACCACATCCATTGGTCATCACTCTTCTGCCTCCACAACAACAATGCAAGTCAGAGATGGATGTGAATGTACAGAAAATACGTGTGTGCACAACAGAGTACTAATCTTAAAGAAGACATTTTTGCCATTTGCAACAATATAGATGAACACAGAGGGCATTAGCAAGTGAAATAAACTAGCCACACAAGGACAGGTTCTCAGAACAGCAAAGCTCATGGAGGTCTTGGAAAATGGAATGGTGGATGTCAGAGGCTGATGAGGGGGAGGAATCTATGGGGGTCATTTTTTAATGTATAAAAAGCTTTTTTTACATGATATAAACAAATTCAGAGATCTTCTGGACAACACAATATAAACCAGTCCACCATTAATGTGCTATTATGTTCCTTAAAGTATGCAAAAACAACTAACAGGTTTATTCTGGGCCAGTCTGAGCGGTAGACAAAGGGATATTACAGACGAACTAATCTCTGCAGTCTGATTGGCAAATGAGGTCACCCAGGTCACAAAACTAGGTGACGAGAGCGGTGACGTATGAGTTATTCATAGGCATCTCCCGGATTCAATTAACTATTTCTATTCCTCATTTCCTCTTCATGACAAAAACAGACAAACATGCAGAGAGGAACATAAGGAACAGAGTGGTTGGTGTGTGTGGCCACTTCCTTTGGGTGGTGTTATCACAGTATTTCAAGATTCACCAAAAGGAACACATCAGATGTGCTTTAGAGTCTTAATTGTGCCTCAACAAAGTAAAATAGAAAACATGCCACTTCATGTTGAATGGTAGAAAATACAATACTATGATTCTTCTTGTATTCAACAACATCCTATACTGAACTGTGAAAAGAAAAGTCAGAATGGTTGAAATGAGGGGGCTTGTGCAGGGTGCTGAAGTCATTGGGAAATGAAGGAAGAACTCTGAGAGGAAGACAAGAATATCTCCAATCAGCAGTTGATGGCAAAGACACAGGGAGATGGTTACGGAGAGCAGGGGGCTGAAGCCTGGAGGACAGAAGGTCGCCCGACAAAGAAGGCTGCTTCACTCCAAAGCACTTCCAGAGAAGTTTCCTTTGATCTCAGACTATCAGTTTTGAAGAAGACATGGGAGATGAATAAGAGCTTGCATGTGGTATTTCTTTCTAAGTAATCATTCAGGGAAGCAGAGCAAAAATGCTAATGCTGGTTTAATAGACTGATACGCCATGGTTGTCTCAGCTGCTGTTGGAAACACATATTTGGGTATTCGCATTACCTCAGCATTAATAAAGCTGAATGGAATGAATCAACTTTGCCAAATTCTTCAGAAATCCAAGAGGGTGAGAACTGAAAAACGTTCCTTGGATGTATTAATTTTTAAGAGAGCTTGTCAGGCAACTGCAGTGAAATAGTAGTGGCTAGAAGGGTGATGCCCACGGGCCAAAGGGCAGGATGGAAGGTTGGCTGGAAAGGTTAGCAATGAAAGAAGTTATTGCTCCCTTTAAGGAACAGATAAAATATATTTAAGAGTTGAGGCTGGGTGGGGTGGCTACTACAGAGGAAAAACACATCAGTGTAGGACCCCAACATGGCCAGAAAAGCCTTAGAAGGCAGATGGCTGCATTGTCCAGGAAAGGACTTGGGCCTTTCTTTGTTCTGGTGAGAAAAGAATAAATAAAGGATGAAATTGTCTTCAGTGAGATTTACACGGCAGGGATATAAGGACTCTCTCTGAAAGAAATCGTCTTCTGGGGATGGAGAAATGGCTCAGAAAGTAAGAACACTGTCTGCTCTTTCAGAGGAACCAGACTCTATTCCCAGTCCTCACACGACACCTCGTAACCATTGGTAACTCCAGTTACAGGAAGCTGATCCTTCTTCTGGCTACTGTTGACACTAGGAACACACACGGTGCACAGACGTATATGCAGGCAAAACACCCATACACATACAATTAAAACAATATATTTCCAATTAAAATTCATCTTTTGAGGTGGATAGTGATGAGAGTGGATAGCAGTTGTCATGGCGATAACAGGCTTCAGGAATGAGCAGATAACCTGCCACTAACAACCCAGCACTAGTAAAGCTAGCCTGTCCCAGTGGTTAGGAAAGCTGCATGGTTTACAAAGACTGGCTTCTCCAGACGCACAGAGAGACCTACCTGTGGTAGAGGTGTTTACTGGGAGGTAGGAGGGTGGTCAGTATCTAGAGGGGGAGAAATTAGTTCATGACTTCTTGTGGGCCACTGATGTACAGTAAGATCACCCATGTTACTGGAACTGTTTGTATCAGCCTGGATAAATCCCCAGAAGGGGGCATGAGGGAAAGTGAACTGCTGAGAAAATCTATATGATAATTCATGCAAAATTTTTAAAATTAAACAAATATAGTTTATATTGCAGGTAGGAAGCAAAAATATCAATATTCATGGGAAATGCACATATTACCTTTGTGAGCTGTATACACACTCACTCACACATACATACATCATACATACACATACCACACGACTCATACCCACACACATGCTCTCTCTCTCACATATAGAAATATCCCTCCCCCCTCACACACACCCACAAACCACACACAGAAATGCCTCCCCCTGACACACATTTGAAGGTATCGTGTCACTCAGGGTCACATAAGCATCCATAACCTCCTTACAGACTAAGGCCAAGTGCATTTGTCCTTTCTCTTTATCTGGAGAATTCTTCACAGGCAAGATTGTGTCCCTTTATGCTCTGCCAGCAGTCTTTGGCACATGGTGAGCTCTCAATAAATAATAATTAATTCTGTCTCTGACTAAATATTCATTGCTTTAGTCAATGAATAATAATTAAAGATAATTAAATGATGGAAAAGAATACAAAACTTAACAAAAACCGTTATAAATGCGATTATCTGTTTGTACCTGATTATATACAATGTGGTAGAAAACACATTTGGAGCTTAAGGTCTGTTGGTTTGGTACAGTTTTATTATGCCTTTGATTTTAGTTCATATTATCGTCATGTCTCATCTGTATTTATGTATATTTGCATAAACCTATATTACATATTGTATGTATATTATGTTTTATATATATATAAAACCTTCGTTAATACTTATTTGTATATGTTAAACTGTCATTATCACCACGTTTCTCAACTTGACCTATATATCATTAATCATAAGCATATTTGTGTGAAATTTCATTCACTGCATTTTGTGTGTGTGTGTTTATGTGTGCAGGCATGAGTGCGTATGTGTGTAGTTTGAATAAATAGGTGTACTGTGGCATCCTATTTGTTCCCTGTATCTTCCTGGACTAGGCCTTCACTATCATAATGTCCTTGTCTTTTTTATGAAAAGATGGTAGCGCAGTGGTCAAGAACACAGGTGCCTCTACACTCCTTGGCCTGGAAACCCTAGTCATTCCTCCAAAGAACACTTTGTGCAGTCTGCTTAACTCTAGCTCAGTTTGCCCATCTGTAAAATGGAGGCAAAAAGATGAGGACACTCTATTCCCTTTCCTCATAAGGATATTGGGAGATCACTTAGAATTTTTCTACACACAGCAAGTAGGTTCTTGTGGGCCACAGAATAAATGCCACCCTCATTATCTGCCATAATTACTATTAGGTTACTATCAGCTCATTAATTTCATCGTTGCTTTTAACGAGGTATTAGTAACTGGATAAATTATTTTCTTCCTATCACTAGGATCTTTGATACTTTATTCTGAAAAAGAATCAGCAGGGCAGATTCCATCCATGCCTGTAACCAGTGTGGGTCGCATTACAATTCGACAAGACTCTTCAGTTTTCTTTTTCTCTTATTTCACATAAAAACTCATAGCAACTTTATTCTTTTATTTTTGTATGCAATAATTTTATTTTAATGTAAAGAGTTTATAATGCAAGGGTTGCAGGTCCCTTATAGGCTGTTTGCGGGTCTCAATCAGCTCCTGGGGTCAACAGGAATACTTCTTGTCTCACTTGGTTTCTGGGGACACGTCATACATGTGCTCAATGGTCATCCAATCAGAAGGAATTATGCTCTTCCTTTTCTCAAGCTTGGACCCAGTGCAGCTCTTCATGGCCTTGATTTCCTCAGGGTCCACCAGAGCACATTTATCCCAGCACAGCAATCTTCAGGCATTAAATGTTTAAATCACCCGCCAAACAAGCCACGGTCACACTGGCCTGAAGTAAGCCTGGTCCATCATTGTGGATTTCTCAGACACAGTAGTCAGTCTACAGTGGAAGATCTCTTCCAGAACTTCATGGAGTTTGTCATTACCTTGGTTTCAGTGTATGTTCTCCCCACGAGCTAACCAAAGACTTTTGTAGCATGTTTCAACCTGCTCATCTTGGCATCCTTCACTTACCTTAGCAGCATGCAGTAACTAACTTTATTAATTTTTTAAAATACATTTATTTGAGAATATCCTATATAAACACTGCTTTCATACCATTCCCTCCACTTTCTCTTCCATTCAGCTCCTTAGGTATCATCCACGATCTCATTTTTTCTCGGGGATGGAGAGATTAAAAGTGGTTAAAAGTACTTGCTCTTGTAGAAGACCCAGGTTTGATTCCCAGTACTCAAATGGTAGCCCACAACCATCTGTAACTCTAGTCCCAGGGGTCCAATACTTTCTTCTGACCCGTTTGGGCACCAGGCTTTTACATAGTGCATAGACATATACACAAGATAAAATAAACATACACATAAGATAAAATAAATAAATCTAACTTTAAAAAATTCATGGTTTAATTTTTAAATGATTATATCTATATATACATGCATATGTATAAGTATTTAAGTACAGCTTGCTGAGTCCTTTAATGTTGGTCAAGTGTATTGGTATTGGATAACCAAATAAAGGCTCATTCCTTGGGAAAACTGGCTCTCCAAATTTTGGCCATCATTAATTGCCAAACGCTCTCCATGTAGGTGTGAACCTTGTGAGGTTTCTCTCATCCATGTTGGCACATCAGCTGGCACTGTTCTTGCTCAGGCCTTGATTAAGCAGCCATATTGTTGAAACTTTGTGGGTGCAGCTTCTCTTCAATAGGAGTCTCTAGGGTAACATTCAAATTAAGACATTTTACTTCCCTGTCACTCATATTTCAGACTCCAGGTAAAAAATTCCCTCAGCCACTTCTTTCTAAAGACCCAGCTGTCCCATCTAACAGATAACACAATTGACATTTTACCTTGCTTTTAGGTTGTGCAGATATAATAATAAACAAAAATTAAAGCAATTTCCAGAGCCCATATTTAAATTCACATGAGCTGCTACAAACTGATCTGTAATGACAGGGCTACAATCATCTGCAAAGTTTTAATTTTCAGTTGAAAGTCTTATATTCAACTCTTTCATTTCCTTCACTCCTGTCTATAACTACATTTGAAACTAAATTCTGTTTGTGTCAGTCAAGGCCCGGATGCTCATCTGATGGATGCTGATGAGTGTCTGGCCTTTTGGAGATGGCTGCATGGAGTGACGAAAAGAAGTAAACACCATGTGAAAGCCAGGCAATGATTTTATTGATAGCAATTGTGATGAAGCCTGAATGCATTTAAAAAAGCAATACTATAAGAAATAGATGTAATAGAAGGAACAACGGGCTGACGATAAGCACTCAATGCTATTCTTATGAGTTATTTTGTCATTTTAGCCTAATGGCCTGGAAGGTCCTTTGAATTGTCTAGATGATGTATGTTGCAGAGGGATAATAGTGTGAATAGCTGTTTCCATTTGACTTTAAAATAAAATTCAAAGTCAGAAAAACCTTTTCGAATTATGTTGGGTTGTTCAATGATTTCCCTTTGGAAGGTGGGGTTTCATTTGCATCCATAAGAGAATTCTCTTCCTCAAAAAATTTTTAAAAAATCACAAATAAATAACTCAAACGAAATTGATGAGACCTCTAGTGCAATGACAGTCAATTCTGCCTTTAAAGCCCACCTTTGTTTCTATTGCCTAAGCTATCACTAAAGATTAAAGACAGCGTTCAAAGAGGGCAATACTTCATACTTTACCTGCTCATTATATGCCGTGATAGTTTTTTATTCAATTATGCATCTGCCAATAAAAAGAGTGAGCAAAGACAACATCAAGGCCGTATTTTCATTTCAATTATTGTTCCCTAGTGAATTACAAGGTTCTGGGTCTCCTATAACGGTTTATATTGACCCAGGCTTCATAAATCTGGTACAGCAGAGAGTTGCTCAGCTATATGTTCTGCTCAGGTCTTTCTACTCACAATATCAATCACCTGCCCAAGAGGACAGAGCAGGTCGAGAGTGCTCCATCTGATGCTCCCATCTAAAAGGTCTTAACACTTGAAGGAATCTTCCATTTAGGGCTTTAAGCTCCAACCTTCGTGAGCTCAAGTTAGCCAACATTAAAGTGGATGCAAAACATGCAAAGAATGATTAGTGTTACTAGAAAATATATTTACAAGACATAATTTCTAAAACTTGAAACATCATTAGAATGATATTAGATACACTAGACATGAAAAATAGAATTTCTGTGTCTGTTTACTCAGAGTTGGAAGTGTTATTCAAACTAAAATAATTTAGATTTATTTTGTTCCAAGGATGAACTGCTTCAAACTCATTTCAAAGTGAATAATTTTCTCCTTAACTGGACCCCAGCCAGCACATCTGTCTCTGAAATGTTCCAAGGCAAAGACGTTAACCAGTCAGGCAGGTTATGCATGTGGTCACCAACAATTTATTCTGAAAAAAAATGAGGCTATGACTAATATACAGGAAATCATGTTATTTGATACCATATTGCACTAGAGCACAAACAAAACAAAACACAGGCAAGTGATACTGATAAGAAATAAGGGGCTGGAGAGATGGCTTAGTGGATAAGAGCACTGATTGCTCTCCCAAAGGACTTGGGTTCGATTTACAGCACCCACATGGCAGTTCACAACTCTCTGTAACTCCAGTTCCAGGGGATCTGCATCCTCACGCAAATATACATGCAGGTAAAACCATATTTTTAAATTATGAATAAATTTACAAAAATAAATGAGGTTATTAGGTTAGCACATGGTCTGATTACACCATTTCTTCCTGTTATTACAATACACAAAACATAGATAAATATTTCTTATTAAAGTATTACTAAAAGTAAGTATGTGTCTCTTCCCAATGTGATCTTTAAATTGCCCACATACTACACTTACAGTGGCTCTTATGAGCTCTACTTTGGTTTATGTGCACAATAATTTGTAATGGAGTGGCTGATTCATTTTAACAATAAGGTGTTCTTAGCAGCTCTCTGTTCTTCATGGCACTACTGGTTAGTTTTCAGGGCATTTCTTGCCATATTTTTTTTAAATAAACTTTTATTCCATCTTCTTTGAAGAGCAGTGTATTTAGGAAGTTCTTTACTTCACAATTAAGAGCAAATATGGTAACATTTTGTTGAATTTTTTTTCGAGTGTGTTTTTATTCTTACCAGCACTGAGCACGTTACATGTTAAGACATGCTCGAATCTTTCTTTCAATTGTCTGTGAAACTTTTATGAAACCAATTGAAAAAGACGTTGAGTGCATACACACTTTATCAGACTGCTTCTTTCCATACTGCTGGCAATTTTGAAAGTTTCTGGTAATGTCAACATGTCAGTGACACCAAGTCTTTAAACCGGGAGGTCAATGGAGTTGACTTGTTAAAATAAAGGAAATGATAATATTTTCTTCTCAGGCCTTTGAGGAAAGCTATAAGGTTTAAATATCATTTCTTCTACTAACCAGCATCTTGTAATCCCATGCATTCTCTTAGGTATAGCTGTGTATGATAAAGACCAATTTGAATATCTCAATGGATAGAGAACTTGATTGAAAAAAAGGCACTCTGATTATTAAGTCATCTTGAAACCATCTGCCCTGGGACTACATTTTGCTTACACTAAAATTTAAATGAGTCTATGCATAATAAGGCATTTAAAGAAATGCTGGATGACAAAAATCAAGCCAAAAACTGTATTTATGCTAACAATATTTTGTATTAATATAATACAATATGTTAAGATACTGCAGCAATATTTTGTATTTGTTATAAAATAATGTTTCCAAGTCCCAAAAGCAAAAGAAATGTGAATGGTGATCTTAGGGACGTCAATGCTCCATTATTCCACAGTCTTGGGACTCAGAAAATAAGAGAGCAAAGGCGTTCAGTGAGTCAAACACTCATATTTACCTTTCTCTGGCTTCCATTTTAGACATTAAAGATCTGCCCCCCCCCCATGCCATGGCTCACGGATTCTTCTGAAACCACAAGTCAAACAAATCCTTCCCTTATTTTCTTTGGGTGTTTTGTAGCATTAGCTTGATAAGTCAGTGCATATCCTCTAAACCAGAACACCCAGTTATCCATGCATATTCATAACACCCAGCAATCCAATGTTCATGGCACCCAGCAACATGTTCAAGAAACTGACAGAAAACTTACTGAGTGCTCAAGATACAGTTCCTCAAAATACTTTATTAAGTTCTGAGACATAGCCCACTCCTCAGCTTTATTGTATAATATATGCTGCCTTAAGTCTCATGGGCATGAATGGATGGCTGGATACCACAGGAATGCAAGGATGGTTGGTGCCATGAGGGTTAATGGATGATTGGAAGTTGTGGAGGAACAGAGTGGGAAGCTGGAAAAAGACAAATATCACTGCTTGACTCACTTTCCTTCTTTGCTCTCTCATTTTCTCAGAATATGGAATCATGCAACCCTTTCTTCTTTTGAGTTGATTATTTCTGGGAAACCCTACAGGAACACTGCAAGTATTCCTTAGTATTGTAGGTGATTCTAAGTGTAGTCATGTTAACAATGAAGATGGAGACCACATGCAAGGGACAGATTCCCCAATACCTGGGTGGTATTTTAAGAGAATTCATCAAGAACGGGGATCAAGTTAGCAAATCCATTCAGTGTGAAAACACTTTCTGCCAAATCTGATGGCCTGCGTGAATCATCAGTGCTCTTTTTTCTTCCACCATCTGTGGGAGCTTGAACTCAGCTAGTAGGGTGGACACTGTCCAGTTTTGAAACTCATTCTTGTTGTTTTGTGGTTGCAGTTTAAGAATGACCCTTAGGCCACAGAGCTGGCCTCATGCGTTCACTTTGGTTCTGTGAGGAGGGTGTTTCACTCGTAGTCTCTCTGGAAAGGGTGGGGATACAATTATTTCATGATTTTACTTGCTAATGTTAACCACATGCAGAAAGCCAATGGTTACATTGCAGCTTTAAATTTTGATCAAATACACTGATAAGAAGGCAAGAATCTTTTTTAGAGAGACAGGGAGACCAAGATGCATACAGACCAAGGACCTTTCTCCTGGCTGCACATTTACATTCATTAAAAAAAAAAAACACTATCTTTCTCACATTTATAAGCTTTCCTAGTACTCTGCCTGCTGATTTTATGTACCAAGAACTCAATTCTAAATGATAACATGCTTTTGTGAGGTCACTGTACTTTTACAACCAACCATAGGATGTGTACTGTTTTTATTTCTTATTTTAAAATAAAGGCAAAGAGTCACAGAGAAGGCCTCGTCCAGAGTTGAATGGGCTGTAAGAATATTTGTGGAGTCTTGATCTGAAAAAACCACTGAAGACCCACATCTTAGCAGCTCAAAACAATTGACTGAACCCCCAAAGATGGAGGCCTTTGGGTTGTTTGTGGAATATCCTTGAAGAAGATAATCTTTTCCTCTCAGTGTTCACTGTCTGGATGACTTATTTTGCTGCAATATGCAATTCAGCCATGATTATTTACTTTATCATTGGCTCCAATGCAACAGAGTCAGTCAATCGTGGACTAATCTCCAAAACTGTAACCTCAAATAAACCTGTTCTCCTTGTGAATATGCCATCACAGGTATTGTTAATAGTGATAAAAAAAAAATGATTGACGTAATGTGAAGATTGAAAAAGAAAATAAAAACTAACAAAGTTAGGTTGCTTAACCATCAAACTAAGCTAATGGCTACCACTTTCCTATTCTTCTTTTCTTTCTCATAAGCAAATCATTTGCACCATGAGTCCCAGTAAGGCTTCATTTGTAATATCTAATAGATGTTTTACGATTTTGTGGATTTAAAATCCCCAGAACATGACAAATCAAAAGGATAATTTTCCCAGAATTTTGCAACTATCACTTGTGAAGATGCATGAACTTGAAGCCTTATTTATAGATTTATAGACATACCCAGTTGTGGTACTTCTATGTAAAAGGCAAACAAACAATGTAGATTTTCATCCACGTTAGTTTGCACTTAGAAAAATTGGTAATTCCCACCATTTGAATCTCCAGCTATCTGGGGCTATTTGTGGGTTAGATAAAAATGTTGAAGGCTCCTTCAGTCACCGTACTATAGAGCGGGGGTCATTGTTCTGGCCGCCAGGCTAGCTTATACCAGAAATAACCACACAGAAAAGTGTATTTATTTAAATCACTGCCTGGCCATTAGCTCTAGCCTCTTATCGGCTAACTCTCACATCTTGATTTAACCCATTTTTAATAATCTGTATTTTACCACGAGGTTGTGGCTTACCGGGAAAGATTTAGCATGTCTGACATGGCAGCTGGGCTTGATCTTATCACCACCCTCCTTCTGCTCCTTCAGCCAATAGCCTTTGAGATACCAGCCCACTGGGGTGTGATATCTTTCGCTTTAAAAAAGCACTGGCAACCCTCTGTGCTCTCTCTCTTGCTTTGGACTCTGCTTCTGTCTACCAGACGCTTTTCCTGGTCCTGCAGGAGGCTATTGTCTAGGACCGTGATCTGTAAGTTTTTTCCCTTTAAATAAATAACCCTTTCATTAATCATAATTCCAAACTGGTGTGGGATTGTTTTGTGACTTACTCCTGTAAGTCATACTTCACAGTGGCTACCTGATCTCTTTCTTATAAGCCAGGTGCTTTCACCGACAAAGCATGAGGCTGCAGCTACCTCAGTGTTATTCCTACTGACGTTGCTCAGAAATTGGTATCTACTTGGTATATAGTGTTATTGTATAAACTTGGCATTTTCACATTAGCTTCCCTGATCTTTTATATCAACACCACCGAATCTATTTGGAGAACTTTATATCCAATTATTCTTTCCATCTGAATGGTATAGGTCAAACCAGGTGTCACATGGGTGAGAATGATGCCACTCTTTAGAAGCTGCTACATCTTTGGATTTTATTACAGTATGTGATACACTTATTTAGGTTTTACTTAAGCAAATTTTTAAAAAAATTGCATTTAGGGGGCAAATATATAAAAATTGAATGTAACAATGAGACAGGGTTAAACGAGATCCACACAGTATAGTTGCAAATGAAATAATATAGAATTCAGAGATATATAAATATACATAAATTTTGTGACTTTGTTATTTTTTTCCAGTCAATATAATATTTAAATATTCTTAGGTCTTATCTTCTAGGACTTCTTACATCTGTTGAGAAAGACTCACTATGCACTACATAGACCAACTTGGCCTTGAAGTCACAGAGATTTATCTGCCTCTGACTCCTTAGTGCTGGGATTAAAGGTGTGCACCACTATGCCTGACTCCCCGCCGCCCCTCTTTTGAGACAGGGTTTCTCTGTATAGCTCTGGCCATCCTGGAATGAACTCTGTAGATCAGACTGGCCTTAAACTCAGAGATCTGCCTTTTTCTGCTTCCTGAGTGCTGGGATTACAGGGGTGTGCCACCATCACCAGGTTCACTTTTTTTTTTTTTTTTTTAAATCAAGACACTGATCACTTCTGGGTTCTAATATATTTGTTTCAAATCAACTTGTCATTTCTATGCTATGATATGCAGTGCTTACAAATTCTGAGTTTTTTGAAAAAAAAAATAAACATAACCCAGGCAGATTTGTTTTTTCGTTTATTCATATTTCCTTCACCCTAAAAGTATTCATAAATAACCTCTTTTTGTAACATGCTACACTGGTTTAAAAGAGAATGACCTCCATAAAGTCATATGTGAATATTTAATCCCTTTTGGAGAAGAATTAGGAGGTGTGGCTTTGTTAAAAAAGGTATGTCAATTGGGAGTGGGCTTTTAGGTTTCAAATGCCCATACTATTTCAATAGTCCCTATGCCTCTTGGTTGTTGTTTCAATATGTAAGCTCTCTGCTACTGCTCCACATCATGCCTACTGCATGCTCCCTGCCATGATGGCCATGGACTCTAACCCTCTGGAATTGTGATCTTTCAAATTAAATGATTTCTTTTATAAGTTGCCAGTAATAAGACAGTAACTAAGACCCAGGCACTGTGCTGTTTGTGGATTAAATATGGTAGACACATCCTCTGCCTTCAAAGAATCAGTCTGCAGACTGAAGACACGGAGAAGACTAAAAAGTTCTTATGGCTGACAAGCTTCCCTGTACTAACACATCATACCTGCTCTTCCTTTTACCTCAAAGCATGTTTCTAGTTCGTGTGTGTGTGTGTGCGTGCGTGCATGTTCTGGTGAATATGTGTGCATACCTGTATACCTGTTATAGTAGACATGAGCACATGTGTATGTAGAGACTAGAAAATGACATTGGGTGTCTCCCTCAATGATTCTCCACCTTATTTTATCTGAGACAAGGTCTATAACTGAAGCTGGAGTTCACTCACCTGGCCAGTGAGCTCCAGGGCTGGAATTCCAGTTGTGCCTGTCCTCCTGCTTAACTGGTCAGCGTTACACCCCATGTGCCATCTCTCCTGCCCCACCAGCAGCACTCTCAACCTTCCCTGCAACTTCTTTGAACTGGAAAGTTTCCTGATGGGTTTGAGCACATGAATGAATAATACAGGAGAGAAGCAGTGCCCAGCTGATAGTCTCTGCTGTCCTTCCAAAGCTTCATGGCCCAAAATAAAGGTGCTGCGGGGGTGGAGAACCCAATTTCCATTCTCAGTCTCGCACAGTGCATTTCAGTCAATTAAATTTTCCGTTCCTAAGATACAGTTGCTTCTGAAGGCACGTAGCACCAACATTTTTGGAAACAATAAACTCGGTCTAGGACTTTCTTCGGTTGAGGCTTGTTCAGAGAGTTTGCCTCGTCTCCGAGAGTGTCATGACACTGGTGTCTTCTTTCCGGGCATCCACCTCTTCCCGTTACCTGGGTTCCGACTCCTCTAAGCAACACAACAAATATCTTGGGGGAAGGGAAGGGAACAACATGTTTCTTGTTCTTTTTTGTCCTCTCTGATACATTGGAACTAGGCCATCTGGCTGCCTTTGGGGTAAATCCATTTTATAACAGGATTTTTTTGGTGATTCAGTAATTAAACCCCCTTGGATAGGGTTCAATATGGACCTGCCTTATGCTGGATTTTGCTTTATAGCAAACTGTTAGTCACAGGTGCCAGTGAATTTATAAATGAGAACGAAAAAGTCTTTTCCAGCTTCTAGAATGAGCATCCTTTCCCCAGGACCCACCATAGACTCAGAGCTCCTGTGCAGTCCCTGTGTTAGGAGGAACTTCAAACATTAAGAGGTAGCTTGAAACACCATCACTTTAGAAGAGTTTCTGAAAGCAATTCATTGATTTTGAGCTATTTACCTTGTTTTCTGAAACTCAAACAGTGAAATAATACTTTCACAAACAGTAAAACAATACTAAAATGTGTTCAAACATAAAATGATCATTGGATGTGGTATTGTATGCCAATACTCCCAGCTCTTGGTTGCTGTGGCAGGAGCATAGAAACCTTTGATTACAGTCTTGTCTCTAATAAGATTCTGAAAAAAATTAAAATCAAATGATAAGTTAGGTTTTTCTTGATCTCATATACGGAAAATTTTAGTGGCATGAACCATGGATTGTTAATCAGCAATTTGTTAATTCATTTTGGCCTTTGATTCCTGAAAAATCTCCAAATCTCTCTCTCTCTCTCTCTCTCTCTCTCTCTCTCTCTCTCTCTCTCTCTCTCTCCATCTTTCTCTTCTCTCTCTCTCTGTGTCTGTCTCTTTCTTTTTCTCTCTCTATGTAAAACACTTGCAACCTGAACTCTCATTACTTTAGAAACATTCAAAGAGTTCATAATTTATAGCATTTTTCATTTGCAGCAAAATTAAGAAGGTACTGAGGTTTTCCATATATCCCACACCCCAACTCTGATTATAGCCTCTCACAACATCCCACACCACAGTAGCACAGGTGTTATAACTGATCAACCTTCAGTGACATCATATTTCACAGAATATCCCCTGATTTCAATAAGCATACAGTTTTGTGGCCATCATGACTGTACTCTTAGAGATCTGCCTGCCTTTCCATTTCCTGCATTCTGACTCTGGCACCTGTGAAACTTTTACTATTTCCATTATTTTGTCTTGTCTAGAATGTATAGCACAATTAATAAAAACCCAGAGACAGATATTAAGGTTCAACCTGAATGTCAGATAAACAAAACAGCCAGCCACCGTCTCTTACCTCTACCTCAGTCCAAAATGGCAATCTTGCCTCCAGGAATCTCAGAATGAGACGGAGACTAAGAGCTGTCTTCTCCCATCTTATATTTCTCTCTAGTGCTGGGAATAGGGGTATGCACGTGGCGATAGTGTGGCTACTGGGATTCAAGGTGTGTGGCATTGCTGCCTGGTCCATAAGGCTGTCCAGTTTGACTGTTTAACTTTTTCTGATAATCAAGCAAGTTTTATTTATTAATATACAAATGAAATGCCATTACAAGAATGCTTTTTAATTCAAATTGTATGCTATGTAGCCTTCAGTTGGGTTTCTTTCCATAGTAATATGCAACACCCTTTTAAATTTTCTTCATGTTTCTCCATACCTTCATAGCTGAGGCTTTTTAATACTGAGAAAGAAGTGTTTCATTGCTAGGATACATCACAGTTTATCCATCCCTAACTGCAGGGCAATTTGGCCACTTTTAAGTTTTTCTACTTTTAAACAAAAATGTTGTTAACATTTCTACTCAAAGCCTATATCTGCACACATTCACCATTTATTTGATTATCAGAAAACATGGAAAGTGTATGCTTAGCTTTTTAAGACAGTGGAGTCTTTTTGTTGCTGCACACCCCCACCATCGGTGAGGGTCATGGGTGTCTGATTTCATCTATTTTAGTAGGTGTGCAGACTATTCTGCTGTTTCCAAACTTGCATTTTTCTCATGACAGTTTGTATGGGTTATAGTTCATTGGGTCCTCTCATTTGGCAAAGTATTTTTAAAGTCTTTGGTTAATTTTGAAAATAAGATTATTTCCTGTGTCTTTCCTGACTTTACTTTCTATTCTATATTATTCACTGCTCTAAAGCTTTTTTTTATTGGTTTGCTATCTTCAAAACATTGTGCTAAGATTTTGATTGAGACTGAATTGAACTTTTGTCTTTTTCTTTTCCTCTACCACTGACCCATGTTCCCAGTCCTCTCTCTAATTTTCATTTGAGACAGAATCATCCTTAATTGTTCAGACTGGTATTGAACTCTCTGAAATCTGAGTAGTTATTGAACTTCTGGGATTGCAGTCTCTTGTTGACTTGAGTCTTTTGAATTGATGAACTTGGACACCATACTCAGACATAAGGATGGCTTTCTTTGAAATAGGGCACAGCTACTTGGATCCTAGCATCTTCTTTACATTGACAGAGTCTTTCCTTTATGAACTCCTAAGAATGGTGACTGGGGCTCAATACTCTATAAGTTGTGATACAATACCCATGAAGTTCTAGGAATTCTCCTGATGTTCCCACATTTCACAAAACAAATGGGGAACGTAACCTAACTATGTCTGCAGTGTTGACAGACATAACCACACCTTCGTGATTGAACATTGGATGAGGACAACTATAGATGATTGTGTTACATTGTTTATCTATTAATTTTGTGAAGACTGAAGGCGAAAGTTAAGGGATAAGTGATATAAGAATCATTGCTGGATCATATCTGGGGGACCATATTTGGGGGAAGATTTTCTCTGCTATCATTATCGAGTATTAATGCCTTGTCTCCACGTGAGAAAGAATCAGAGGTGAGAGAATGCAGTGTTGGCATGTATTCAAGGGGGAGAGTGAAGACTTCTAAAGAGAGAGAGAATTTGTGGGACTTGATAGGTCATTTTGTGTAAGCTTTAGTGTTGGGAGAATTACTCAGAAGTTAAGGTGTGGAATTCCAGGAATAACTAATATTTATTCCACAATAGTATTCATTCCTTATTTGTGTCCCTTTTCAGGGTTGAGTGTGGTATGATATTGGATTTATAATGGGTCCTGGCAATGATCCAAGGCTAATGTTGGAGACAATATTATACTGAAGCCAAATAGTCAGCAGTTGTCCCTGTAGCCCACGTTGGTGCCAACTGGCTTTGAGTGGTCTTGTGTTTTTGAGAAGTCTCATGAATCACTACCACAATCTTCTCTGTGTTTACATTAGCCCCTCCCCCACTACCCACCATGGCCATACAGATCTCACTCTATCTAGTTAGCTTACCTAAAGTTCACTGGGAGCAAGTCACTTGAAATTTCCTACAATAAAACTTGTCAGAAAATTTTAAGGCATTTTGGACACATACAGTCTTCAAAACTAACTTGAAAAATATATAGTCCTTCCCCCTAGTACAGCACTGTGTACAATAATGAGCAGCAGATGGTTAAGGGAAAGTAGGAGACAGACAGATATAAGAAATTTTCATGGAGAGATCCTGGGGAGTCTTAGTTTATGGAAGCCAGAGAAACCTTTCTGTTCCTTCTCATTAGCTTCTCTTGCTTTCTAACTTGTTCATCTGATGTGGGATTTCCCTCTGTATGCTGTGAATACCATTGGCGAATAAGAAAACTGCCTTGGTCTGTTGATAGGGCAGAATTTAGGTAGGCAGAAAAACTAAACAGAATGCTGGGAGAAAAAAGTCAGAGTCATAGAGAAGCCATGTAATCCCTCTGGAGACAGATGCTCAGAACTTTAACTGGTAAGCCATAGTCATGTGGCGATACACAGATTACTAGAAATGGGTTAAATTAAGATGTAAGAGTTAGCCAATAAGAAAGTAGAGCTAATGGGTCAAGCAGTGTTTTAAATAATATAGTTTCTGTGGGATTATTTCAGGGCTGAGCAGCGAGGATCCAACAAACTGCCCCTACAACACTCATTTTTTGACTGTGAAATAAAATAAACATTCTGAGACTTTATCAAATATTATTTAGTTTAAAATTATTTCATAAACAAGTGTTAGGAGAGTGGAAAATTTCAGAAAGTAGGCAAGCTATTAATAAAAAAATCTTATAATGACTGGTTCCTGAAGTTCTGAATTACTACACAGTCATAACTTTACCAGGAGCATAGCAGACAGATAGTGTAGCACAATAATTAAGCGAAAAAATAGAAAAATAAGCTATGGATTTTGTATGGTAGATCACAAGACAGAATCTTGAACCATTGATCAAAATACCCAAGTAACTAGCATTTTCACATGATGTTTAAAATGAATCTAAGAAAAATAATTGTTTTAACAAGCAAATTTTAATGGACTATTTATAGATATTTTAAAATATTAGTAAATGTTTCTTTTTCCTCAGTTTCATCTTCCCTGTTATGCTAAATATTCTAGTTAGCTAATATCTGTTAAGTAATTAGCTTAACAAACTACAGAATACTCATTTTTGCATGATGGAAGCAATGATGTCTTACAATTTAAAGATTAGCAGTGGAGATGGGCAACAACAATGGTGCTTCCAAATGATGAGTTCTATGAGGGAAAGGGCCAGTGTTGTGGTGAATGCAGTGGTGGAGTGAACATAGTAGTGCAGTGGATGCAGTGATGCAGCAAATGCAATGGTACAATAGTACAATGGATGCAGTGGCGTGGCGAACACTATGTTGTGGTGAATGCAGTGGTAGAGTGAATGCAGTGGCACAGTGAATGCAGTGACACAGTGAATGCAATGGTGCAGCAAACACAGTGGCACAGTGAATGCAGTGGTACAGCAAATACAGTAGCACAGTGAACACAGTGGCACAGTGAACTCACTGGTGCAGTGAACACAGTGGCACAGTGAACTCATTGGTGCAATGAACACAGTGGCACAGTGAACACAGTGGCACAGTGAACACAGTGGCACAGTGAACACAGTGGCTCAGTGAATACAGTGGCTCAGTGAACACAGCAGCATAGTGAATACAGTGGCACAGCGAATGTAGTGGTATGGTGAATGCAGGGGTTCAGTGAATGCAGTGGCACCGTGAACACAGTGGTTCAGTGAATTCAGTGGGACAGTTAACACAGGGGTGCAGTGAATGCAGTGGCATAGTGAACACAGTGGCACAGTGAATGTAGAGATGCAGTGAATGCAGAACAGCTAATCCCACTGAAAGCCTGAGTGCATTGACAAGCAAAGCAAGTGGAAGACATTTGGATGAGGAACGGGTGAGGGGAGACTTTCCAGGGAAAGGAAGAAACATAAGAAGCAGGAGGCACTTGGCTCAGGACAGGAATTCCTTGTTAAGCAGGAGGAAAGTGTGGGCCAAGGCTGGGCTGGCATTCTAAGGTGAGCTTATGAGAGCCTGTGCCTGGAGTCCCAGTGTGTTTGCCAGTACTAGACACAGAAAGACCATGGTGTTGTGGCACAGGGGTTAAACAAGGTCACAACTGAGACAGGAAGGCCACTTGAAAGGCTGTTAGAGGAGGACAGTTAAAAACAAGTGTGCTCCCAAAGCAATGTAGCCAGATCAATGTGGGCAGGTGTCAGAAATTTGAAAAATGTGTAAGATGAAAATTAATTAAAACAGAGGGCAAATTTGAAATGAGTAGGGGAACAAAAGAAGAAAATAAGTTGCAGGTGGTGTTTGGATCTCTGAGTTCAACAGTAAGGATCGTGCAACCTCTGCCAGTATGGAATAGACAAGGGAAAGAAAGTGACTGGGGTTGGCATTTTGCTGAGATAGGTTTGATTTACAGCATAACTTTGAGAATTCCTGGGTAAATATCTACAAGTAGTTTCACAGAAGGGCAAGGGAGCAATCCCTGCTAGAGATGTGCAATTGGGAATGACAGCAGTTGACATCACCCACCAGCATGAATACTCTATCCAAGACCCTGGATTAATGCCAAACCTGTAGTTTGCTGAACCTTTCAAACAGTTGGAGAAACTAGAGATTACATAAGAGACTAGAGCAATGGCTAGTGAAGGGTAAAAGTGAACTCCCGAAGCTAAGGCAATTGGATCATGGACTGCAGTGCTCGGAAAGGAAATTAAGGATTAGGAAATAGAAAAGATGACTTTATAATTCAGCATTTAAAATAGTGTAGATTTGAGAAAAAGTGTGTTGCTTGTAGTGAGTGTGATAGAAAAGCAGATATAATCAGAGAGTTTCAGGGAAGTTGAGATGTCTGGCAATCCTATCTGTGCATGAGTTATTTAGTTCCATGGTAGGAGTAATGGCTGTAAGCAGCAAGCGTTAGGGGATAATGTGAGTGGTGAAGTATTAAAGTCCTTAGATAAACAGAGTTTCTTTAAGTGTCATGTTTTAAAGAAGAGACTTGGAGGTAGTTAGGAATTAATAGAGAATTACGAGAGAACATTTTGCCTGCCTGCAGAGACTGGATGAATGCTCTGTGTAAAAGAGAATAAATTAACACACAGACAGATACACACACACACACACACACACACACACACACAGAGAGAGAGAGAGAGAGAGAGAGAGAGAGAGAGAGAGAGAGAGAGAGAGAAAGAGAAGGAATTTACCCTGAGAATAAATGACTGCACAGCTTCTGGGTGTGATAAGGAAAGATGAGAATCTTTGCATCAGAAAGGAGGACAGAACACCTTTTCTAGAAAGATGGGGGAGAATAAAAAGCAAATATAGTGAATGTGTGGGTGGGGACTGCAAAATTGGTCATTTTCACTGGATTGTATGTATTCTTCTTTGTAAAGGGTGAGATGGGAGCTTTGGCTGAGAGTGAAGGATGAGAGTATTGGGAAGGCAGTTAGCATTGTTAATCTGTATAGGAAGGGATAAGCTCAGCAGAAACTCACTGTTGAATTTTTCTAGAAGTGTTAAGGGCCAGAAGGACGTCACTAAATTGTAGTGATAAAGAGAAACCCAGTGAGGTGTTGTATTTCCATCCCATGTCTCTGGGTAGGAGAGGCTATATTATCACTTAGATTGAGATCCCAGTATTCCAGTGTTATAAAAGGGGACAAGTAACTGAGGAACAGTCAGCAGTCTGATTTGGGTGAATGTTATTCTGCACATGTAAAATGGGGACAGCAGGATACCGATGTGGGGGTGGGATGTGAATGCAAGAGTTGGTACATTTCAAGTCACCACGTGGGGGTTAGAAAGAGGGTTGTCCATAGCACAAAAGAGACAGAACAGCAAAATCCCCACAGAAAGCATATGTCCAAGTGTGTAGAACATGGGCTTTGCACTTTGTTTCTGTTAGAAATGACACAAATCTCACCCAAAACATGTTGCCTTAGGTCTTCTCTAGGTTTGCCTTGTGATTTTGTGTCTTAATGGCCTCTTGGCCTTCTTGGCTCTATGCCTAAACTCATCTCTAAGGAAGTCAGAAAAATGACTCTCAAACCTTTCACACAGATTTGCTCCAGCCTGCAGTTTTCTCATGTTGCTGTCTTAAAAAAAAAAAAAAGAAAGAAATCTTTTCACTTTAAAATTCCAGATGGCAGAGTAGCTCTCTTCCACCTAAATAACTTTCCGTGTAAGTCATCAAAATCCTCTCCCATCCTGCCAGATGCTGATGGTGATTCAAATCCGTCCACTGTTGGAAACTACCTTGTTATCCTAGGTTCTTTCCTTTCTTCCTCCAATCTGCATCCATCAAACACATCTTTGAGCTTTCCCAAGGACTTACTCTAATGCAAAGACTTACTATTGATTTATGGTTGTAGGATTTTCCCAAATGGTATGGACATGCAACCTTTTACCAGCTCCATCTTGAGTCTCATACCCCTGGTCTCTGCATCACTTTGCACTGCTAGATACAGTCGGCATCCTCAAAGCCCAGAGGCCTTGACATGATGAGATGGCCATGCCATGTTGCTATGGTGACTCTGCAGCTGGCCAAGTAGTCACCAGTTGATTTTTCCCAGCTGGAATTTTTACAACAATTACTTTGCTGGGAGTGAATTTAAAGCACATTTCCTCCTTACATGAATACTGCAGCAAAGATAGATCAATATGGAATTTTATATTAACTAATCCTAAGGACAAAGCAGAAGAAAAATGAAACTGTTTTTAGGTCGGGGATATCTTTGGAGTCCTCTTAAATGCATTTAATGTTTTTGTGAGATAGAAAAGTAGAAGAAGATAAAGTTAAATTTGGCCTGTCTTTTACATAGTAGGTATTTAAGAACAAGTAGAAGTTTTAGAAATTTAATGCATATGTATGCAATATATGTATGCAATATATATGTATAATATATATACATATATATGTATATATATATTTGGTTACAAATGTCTTTGTTCCTAACCATGTTAGATTGCAAGAAACATACTATTATGCTAGAGTTAAGACTCTGATAGTTGGATTAAGAAAATTACCTGTGAAATGGCTTTTGTTTTGTTGTAACTCTAAGGACTGCTGTGCAATAATCCTTCTGGACACTGTGAATATGTATTGCTCTCATTGGTTAGTAAAAAACCAAGAGGCTGGTAGCCAGGCAGGAAGTATAGGTGGGAAAGTCAGAAATAGGAAAGAAGAAGAGAGAATCAGGAGTCACCAGCCAGAAACAGAGGGAAGAGGAGATGAATGTGTCATGCTAATGATGGTATTACTCTGTGGCAGAGTGTAAATAAAAAGTATAGGTTAGCTTAAAGTGTAAGAGCTAGTTAGTAATAAGCCTGAGCTATCAGCTGAATATTCATAATTAATGTAAGACTCTGAGTGGTTATTTGGGAAATGGCCAGTGGGAGAGAAACGACTGACTACAAAAGACTACAATAACATTAAGTTAAAAGAGATAAAATGTTTTATATCTTCCTCTTCCATTATTTAATTTATTACCGAGAATCTAGGTTACTTGTAGGTAGAGTTTTTTTCTCTGAACCATGAACATCTCTGGTATCAATTACTTTCCAAATAAACACTCAAAGACTTATTATGAATGATAAATGCTTGACCAATAGCTCAGACTTATTACTATCTCTTACAACTTAAATTAACCCATTTCTATTAATCTAAGTGATGCTCCAAGGTTTGTGGCTTTTATATCTACTGCATACCAAGTTTCTTTTCCTTCTGGCTGGCATCTTCTCCAACTCTACCCTTCTTCTTTCCGACATTCTCTCTGCCCCCAAAATCCTGCCTAGGTATCAGTCAAATGAGAGCAATACATTTTTCACAGTGCATAGATGGATTATTCTATAGCAGTTACTTGAGTCATTGCTATGACAAAATTATCTTAAGGGGACAGTGCTTATTTTGGCTATTAGTGGGAAGGTATAGTCCATTGCAGTGAGGAAGTCTTAGTACCAGAAGCCTGTTGCAGCTAACTGGTCATGTTGTATACACAGTCAAGAAGCAGAGACTTATGCTGAGTTCAACTAGCCTTTTCCCTCTTATGCAGTCCAGGGACCACGCCCAGAGAATCTTGCTGCTCAAGTTTAAAATAGTTCTTTCCAACTCAGACAAGTCTCAAAATCGTGGGCAGAGGTTAGCCCAATTTTGGTAATCCCTCATAATTACACCTGGAGTTTCCCCCTAGGTGATTGTATATCCTGCCAAGTTGATGACCTGTATGAGTTGCTATACTCAGGGACCTCACCGTCATAAAAGTTAATCTATAAATAAAATAATCAGCATGTCAGTCAGGCTCTTGGGCCATTTCTGTAAGTTACATTGTTTTTTAAGCATACACAAAACTGATACTCAGGATCCCGACAAGAAAATTTCCTCTCTGACTTGAGGGTGGAATAATATACATATTCTATTTCCTACACTAATGTGTAGAAGATGGATATGAAGACAGTAGCAATAAAAGTTTTGTCTATGAAAAAAATGGGAGAAATTTCAAGGACCAACCTGCTCTCACAAAATCTTAGTACTCTTCCATGTTATCTGTTTAGAGATACCCAATAGATGGAAGAAAACAAGGGATGGATAAGCATGTTCTTAGGTTACTGGGGCACTATTTGGCCTAAAAACCTAGCATGGATTTTTTATTTTACTACAATGATTACCTGTCTTACTTAGTAGAACAGAAGTCAATGAAAGGCATTATTTCCCAAATTTTGAGTACGAGGGACTGTCCAGAAGATTGCATTCAATCTTTATCTTATTAGATGAGCATCACCTGGCATGACAACCTGTAGCCCTGACATAGTGGGCTTTGCCTGTGAACCAGGAGTAGCAACCCTAAAGCCTGCATCTTAGTTGAAGCTCAGTTAAAGCTGAGTCCTTGGTGAAGTTTCTGAATATTGATACATTTACCCTCTCTTCAGATGACGTCATTGCTCATATAGGGCTATCAAGCTGTAGCTAGACATTCACTGCTCTATGATGAATAAGGGCGGGGCTGTTTCAGACAGTATTTTCTATGGTATTAGTTGCCATGTCTTTCTTTGAAAGGCCTGAATGTTTCACTGGAATATATATGGTCAGTTGTAATAAGAATACAAGGGATAAAGAAAGCTTGTCCCTCTTCTAAATGCAGGTCCAGTGTGCAGCCATGTGGGCGCTTAAAGATCACTAAGCATTGATTCTAGGCTCAGAAGCAAAGCCATTTCTGAATACTTTAGGCATTGTCTTTTGTTTTCTTCCAGATTTCCACAGTAACTTTCTATATCTGGTGAAAATTTTAATTCAAAAAATATCAGAATTGATGGTTTGGGGAACAATTTAACAATTATAACTTTATCACTTTGACATTTGAAACCTTATCAATTTTTTCAGGATACTTCCATTATTTGCTGAAGGGTAGCCTCTCCCTTGCCTTAATCATGTGCCAGATTACCCGTAAACCTGAACCATATGCCACTGCAATTTGCTGATGGGCCCAAGCTGTTTTGGTAGATAAAAAAAAATCCAAGGGGATTAGAATGTCTGAGAGCCATTGTGAACACAGCCACACTGGTGAAGCAGTTGCATGTTCTTCTTTCTTTCCTGTCCACACAGTATTCTTTTCTCTTAACTAAAGCTATTGATAAGCCACAGCCTAATTTTAACATCAGAATAAACAAAATCGACCTTCACACTAAACAAAATTCTTTAGACACTTAAACCAAATTTCACACATGCAAATTCTCACAATTCAGCAGTATAGAAATGCTTCCCACTCGGGGTTCAGCATGATCTAGTGTGTAGCTGAGAGGGGGTCACATTTAAGTTAGGAGAATGACAAGGAATCTTCCCTTAGCTCAGTACAGATAATGATGCTGTTTTTGTCATCCATGTTTGGTTGACTAGAAGGTTTACTTTTAATAAGATGAATTTGCTGGTGTGGTGGAGCCCACTTATATATAATTCCAGCTACTCAGGAGGCTGAGACAGAAGAATCTGAAGTTCAGGGCCAGCTACAGCAATACAGCAAGGCACATCTTCAAAGTAAAGAAACAAATAAGTAAACTAATGGATGTAAAGTGGCACTTGTGACTTGAAATATAATTTACTAAATTATTAACATTAAAGTGACCTTGTGGAAGATATAACTTACTGGAATAGGCTTTCCCATGCTCATACTTTTCCTACAATAAATGTAAAACCATTCCCATGTGAGTAAGTCATTGTGATTTATCCTTTGTGGCTTGAGACTCATTTTCCTGATAGTTGCCTATTTACTTTAAGTTTATAATAAGCTCTCTTTAAAGATAAAGCAACAAAATATATTGCTTAAAAATATTCTAGATTCTGTTATATGGAAAGAGGTAGAGGGAATTATTCTCAATAACTACAAAAAAGAATTCATGCTTTAAGTTCTGAGTTATAAGAATTGTCTTTCTTCTTACCACACTAAAGATCATGAGCACCATTAAGTCAATATAAGTTTAACAATGTCAGATCATGTAACAAGATATTTATGCAGTTTTGATAGTTAAATGAGATTACCATTTATTTTTTAAAATATTAAAATATCTCAAGCAATTTTATAAACAGCAAAAGATGTGGGAAGTGTGAATGAAAAAGATGTTTTCTCTCATTAGAGATGACCTTACACATTTTCAGCACTGATGAGTTATCAGTACATCTGTACTTGTGAAAATCATTTTCATACACCATTCCCAGATACTATGTATTTTCTCTTTATTTTTGAAAACATATAAATATGCAAATGTGCAAAGCAAAAGTATGTTTTGTAAGCATTTTGATATACTAAATGGTTAATGAGTTTCCAAATTCATTCATTAGGACATCCCAACAAAGGTATTGGTGGAGGTACTACCCACATTATTAATGTCCTTGTTCCTTCAGAAGAAAGGTCACCTTTCCAGAGCATAACAAACTGCCACACTGAGATGGAGAGACACATCAGCAATGTCAAACACGTTTGCACTTGTATACCAAAGTAGAGCAAAGGGAACGTAAATTCAAAGAAAAGGAAATGATGAAAAGGAAAGAAGATCAATGGTTTGGGTAAAAGTGTTTGTGAGACAGACATGGGAACCTGTTTGAAATCTGTTTCCACACAATCACTTCAAAGGGTATCTGAGAGGTGCCATGGGAAGTGGTGTGTTGTGAGAGCAAAGCTTTTGGGTTGCCAGTGGACCAACTGGCCCGTGTGTTGGGCATGCCTTTCCTCACATCTTCTTGGGTCACCTTATTTTTACTCTAGCTACTGTCATAGGAGTCAGTGGAATGCAGTGTTAGGGTTTTTCTGTAGCCATAGTACATCCACGCCTTCCTTAAGAGAAGAGAGGAAAATACTTCTGAGGCTGAGTGCTTTGGAGGAATGCAAAATAAGCACCAGCACGACAGAGGTTGTTGTTGCAATTTTTCGAAAGGGGGAGATCTGTGAAGACCTCACAGAAAATGCAGATGCTTTTCTGCATATACTGGGGTTATAACTAGATAATTCTATCCTAAGTTCAAATTATCACAAGTAAACAAAACATTTAATACACCTTACCTACTAAACATCACAGCATGGAGCATAGTATTTTGTGGAATGTTGGGATATTACCATGGCAACTGTGTGGTTGACAAGAAGATAATACTCTCCAGGGGAGAGTATTTTACCAACCACTACTGTCTGATAAAAGAACAACTTTCAAGATTCAAAGTGCATTGAAACAAGACTTGAGAATGTGTAAGCAAATGTAGAAGGAGACACACTAGTTAAGAACAGACTCAATAGCAGATGGCAATGCATTGGGAAGAAATGGGACTCTACGAATGTTGTGAAAACAGAACTAGGAGGCTTTACTAACATACAAGGTGTGAGATAAGTCTGAGGGAGGAGTGAAAAAGAACCTCAAAATTTTAGTCAAGGAACAAGAAGAAAGGGGCTCAAATTCCCAGAGAATGGGAAGATGGTCAGTTTCTAGGTTTTAGGATATAATGAATTTGTGATACTGAGAAGACAACAAAATGGAAATAAAGAATAACAATATCCCATTGTGTGGCACCAAGAAGAGTCCTTGGTAGGAGTTGTGTGCAACATATAAAATATGCTCTATGTCACAAACTGTTGCAACAAGAAGGTAAGAGGGAGAGTTTGAGGATAAAGCTCCCGCCTTTCCATTGTGTTGGAGGTTGAGGAACTAAAGAGGAAATTGCAAAAGAATGAGAAACGTGTACATTGATCACTGAAGGAATATGAAATTTTCTCAACCAAATTAAAAAACAAAAAACTAGGTTTCAACAGTGTCAAACCCCGAGGAGAGCGATGTGAGATGAGCTTAGCTTTGAGAACTGGTTATTGTATTCAGAAGTAGAGGCATCAACAGTAACCATGAAGGCTCCTCTCACAGAACAGGAGAGGAAGAAGCCAGAGCAGTTCCAGGGAAAGGGACAAGAATATTGCAAACACTGAGTACAAACAACTTTGAAAGAGCAGGATGGAGAAGTAGTGGTACAGAATGCGGAATTGCACAGGTATGACAATGTCAAGGGAAGAGTTCCTTGGTTCTATGAAACAGGTGACATCAAGAGTGGATGCTAATAGAAACTGGTAAAGAGGGAAATGTGGTGGTTATACAAGAGATCAGAAAAGTCTGCAAGACACTGGCCTTGAAAAGACAAGAGCAGTGTGACCTCAGTGCAAAAGAGCCAGCATAGAACCCTTGCTACAAAACATTGAGCAGACAAGAAAGAAGGACCAGTATATGACATGGGTGCACAACTACAGTTACAGGTAGAGATCAAAGCTGTGGAGATTGTTTTATCAGTATTTTAGTTTATCCTGTAAAATGAGAATTGAGGTCAACAGGCAAAGGGAAGATAAGGGAAGTGTTTTGTGTGTGATGTCAGAGAAGGTTTAGAATGTTCTGGACAGATGAGAGGCTAGATTATATTTTGTTGCTGTGACAAAATACATAACAGGACAACTTACAGGAAGAAAATATCATTTTGATTCATTTTCAGAAGGGATAGGGCATCATGCTGTTCTGAGAACACGTAACAGAGATCTCACTGAGGCAGGACAAGAAGAGGAGATTATATTGGGACTGCAGGTAGGTGTCATCAATAACCCTTGAGAACTATGTCTTCTGGAGTTTCTATCTCAAAGGTCTCACCACCTGCTACAACAGTTCTTGTGGCTGGGGCCACACTCATGCACCCTGTGGGGTGTTTCACATTCACATGGAGCAGAGCATGACTCAGGACACAGTAGGGGAAGACACTGCCAAAGGTTCCTGAGCGTCAGTGGGGCTCATGCCTTTAAAGCAGTGTGCTTTCCTAGCGAAGTTCAACTGAGTGTGCTGCCCAAGACAGGGATTTTCCAGTCTATTATGATCAAATGAGAAATCCAAGGGAACTGGGTTACCCAAGGGAGTGAGTTAAGTGAGAAGATTCATCCTAGATAGATCCTTGTTTTCTTGCAATCAACGCCCTCACCTGACTGTAGGCTTTGTATTAAAAGCAACTACCTTTAGAGACCTATAATAATTTTGTTGTCTTTGTTCTGCTCACTGCGCAAATACACCCATTATCTAGCAGGGGCTCTTCATAGGCCCTGCCCTGCCTGACTTCACTGCCACGGATGGTAAGCGCAGAAGCTGGCAATGCAGGGGAAAAACTATAGTAGGGAAGGGCAAGAAAAGCAGGCGAGAGACAGGATATGGAAGTTCTAGAAATGTGCATTGCAGAATAATATTTCTAAATAATGTCAGGACCGTGGGTTTCTGACATTACAAGTTCTCTCAACCGCAAGTCCTTTTCTAATCTTACTGAAGAAACCATGGTTAAAGTGTAGCAGCCCTAGGTACATATGCCACTGCTGGTGCTCTTTCCACAGGGGCCACCAGAATAATTCACGTGCTAGAATTTATTTCCCAATTAAATGAAATTGGAGAGTGAGTATTTATGAGTAAGAACATAAGGTTCTCTCATTTGTCCAAATTGAAAGCTAATCTGAGTGGAGATAGACTAGCAGAAATGGGGAGTGAGGGAAAGACGTCACACAGCTGAAGGACTCTTGACCACTCATTGAGCGTTGGAAGGCAGAGGAAAGGGAGTCTTTATGCCACAAAGATACGTTGTTCTGGAACTCGTGCCAGGAAGTGTGGAAGCTTTGGGGCCATGCAACTTCAGCTAGATAAGGAAGGAGCATGACTACAACCCCTTGAAAACTACAGTAACTATGAAAGATAGCTCATTTATGATCTGACTGTCGCTGTGCACTTGGCAGGGCTGGTGACGGCTACACTGACAGGCAACCTCTCTTGGATAATTGAACTCCATCCATGGCAGCAGCTTTCCCAGAGCAGATGCTCTGAGAGAAGCAGGTGGAAACTCACTACCTTCTCCTGACATGCATGAGTCATGTAGCCTTGCTTCCATTCCAGACTGTTGGTGAGACAGTGGTGGGCCTCCCAGGACCACAGAGATGGGGCAAAGACAAATCTCCCTTGCATCAGAACTTCAGGTTATTGTAAAAGAAATACCCTTTCCATATTGCAATGCGATAAATTATGATACCTGTCCACTTTTGTATCTTCTCTTGAAGTTCATTTTATGGCTTCAAAACTTTAACACATGTGTGTGAAAATTACTACTAGTATAAACTTCAAAAGTCACACAATATATGCATGCCTTATATGTGTTCTCTGGGAAATAGGTCTGCAGTAAAGCGTACTTAATAGGGTAGTTATGAGGAATAAAAAGATAATCTTATACCATGCTTGCTTATATCAGACACTCAGAATATGTCAACTGTTATTGTTGGGAGCAATGTCAAGAAGATTATAGTGGAGGGCCTCTGATGGAACAGTATGGTGATGGTTTATTAAGTCCTACCTATGAGGAAATTGTACACATGCTAAAATATATTCCCGAGTTTTTGAGATATTCCTTCAGGCTGGTGTTTGCATGATTGCTTTGCAGATTAGAAAACCAAAGCTCAAAAGCATCACTGGGTAATCTCCCACCACAATGGGAACCTGGAAATTATCAAGTGGTTTATTAATGGTTTTTCAAAAAAATCCTTCCCCTAAGGGTCAACAACCTCAGTGTTAATTTTTTGTAAACGAACTTTGTTGGCATACAGTTAAACTTCTTTGTAATTGTGTTGTCTTTCCTTGGCAGTGGTGAATGACTGTGAGAGAAACTGAGTCTCCTTGAAAAGTTCGTCCCCTGAGCCTTTGCCTGAAAAGTTTGCTAGTTCTCTCTAAAGCATAACATGTCCTAAGCAGGAACCTTCAGGATGAGCAGTAACGACAGCACACAGTGGGGATCTGCAGCAGAAGAAGTGATAGCTACAAACATCTCAACTTCTCTAGGCATCACAAGTGCAGTTCCTATCCCTCATTTACAGCCTTTAGTGGTCTTCCCCAAGACAAGATAAAATACACGAACTGCACCCAGATTTAAACATTAATTTTGGGATGTTTGCCAGACCAGATGGCTGGAAAAGCTAAATACCATTGATTTATTTCTTGCCCTTTGTGAAGCAACATTAGAGACAATGGACCTTATCAGAACAAATGAGAACAAACAGCAGAATGCAGATCAGAGGAGAATTAAGAACAAATGCTATTAAATTCTATTATGCTATAATTAATTTCTGTATGTAGAAAAAACACCAATTATTAGCAAACTGAACCTCACCAACAAAGCTCTATCTGCTGGCAGCTGGGTAAGGAAGGCCCTGAATGACTCACGGAAGTCACAGGTCCTCATGTAGTGTTGTGACCATAATTTTTAATACCTCGAGAATGCTTTAGTGCAACTTCAATTAATCATCCATCAAGTATTTAGTGCCATTAGAGGCTCAGGATAAAGAGATAGGAACACTTGATTTCAGTGATAATATTGCCACACAATGACCACTTTTGCCCTAGAGCTGCAACAGCAGTTATTACACTCGGCAGGATCACAGAAACTTTTTTTTTTTTTTTTTTTTTTGATTTTTCGAGACAGGGTTTCTCCGTAGCTTTTGGTTCCTGTTCTGGAGCTAGCTCTTGTAGACCAGGCTGGCCTCGAACTCACAGAGATCCGCCTGCCTCTGCCTCCCGAGTGCTGGGATTAAAGGCGTGCACCACCACCAACGCCCGGCTACTTTTTTTTTTTTTTTTTTTTTTTTTTTTTTTTTGCAAAGCAAATGTGACTGAAAAGTATACGAGGTTTCTGACTACCTAGATATCGTTCATGGAAGTGCACTGGGGGACACATTTCTTCAGGATCTCTGTGGCGTGCCCAGGGAATAAGGGGAAGAATAGGCTGGTGCATATATACGGATGCTTGTACACCGTGTATGTCTTGGGAAGACATCTAAGGCTTTACAAAGAAGTTGTATCTTTGCTTCTTCAGGAGATTGAGGTAGAAAACTATTAGCAGGTTGAGAAGAAGAGCTTGTGTGAAATGGGATGTGATTTGGCAGGGGGATTTAGGAAGGCAAGGCAGTTAGAGCTCGATGACACACACTTAGAGTTGAGGAATAAAACTGTGGTGGAGGAGCTGGCAAAAGGCTAGAAACCAGACAATGGAATATCTTATTCATTGCATCAGAGAACACAATGTCTTTTGGATGGGGGAACACACAGCAATGAAGGGGAAGTCCACTGTTGGTCATCATTTATCATAGAATTCGTAATGATACACATATATATCCTTACACCAGGTTGTCAAACGCTTGTTTTATTACTCTGATTTTTATTCGCCTTTTACAACTTTAAGTGTATGTCACTCCACAACAGCATTTACATATACTCATATATCACAGAAGTTAATTTAAATTGCTGCATCTTTGTTTTATGTGTATGGATATTTTATGTAATTGTGTTATGTAAATCTACATTCCGTATGTATGCCATCAATGCTTGTGTTGGATTCCTTTGGAACTAGAATTACTGACATTCATGAGATGCCATTTAGATGCTGGGAACTGAACCCAAGTCCTTTGCAAGATCATCAAGTCCCCTTACACACTGATTCAGCCTTAACACTGATCTCCAGCCTCTTCATTTGCTTTTGTAATAGTCTTTTTGATTCATAGGACTGAGACCCAGAGGGAGCAAGTTAGACCACGCCCACGCTCTATGCAAGGATGCTGAGGACTGAGTCTCTTGTCTCTGACTCCAGGCTCTATGCATTTCTTCTTGAGCTTAAGACAGGAAGGTAGATACTTATTTTGTGTGTGTGTGTGTGTGAGAGAGAGAGAGAGAGAGAGAGAGAGAGAGAGAGAGAGAGAGAGAGAGAGAGAGAGAGAGAGAGAGAGAGAGAGAGAGAGAGAGAGAGAGAGAGAGAGAGAGAGCCTAACTGATTATTTCTGGTTCACATGGAGACTTTCCATATTATTAATCAAAATATAGTTTTATAAAGTTCAGGAGTTTGGAGGCAATCGAGTTTGCTTTTCTCAGTCCTTTACTTTTCCCTACCCTGACTTGCACTCTCATTAGATAAAGGGAACACTGGAGGAAAGATTGATGCTGAGACTGGCCCAAGAAAAATGGACAGCTGGAAAGGATTAGAGAGGCTCAGACCTGCGTTGAGTAGGTGCTGGGAGTTACCGCTCCACAGAGGCTGAGCTGACGATCAAAGGACTGTATCCCATACAGTAAAATGAGCAACGCACTAGGAACTTTCCTGTTCAAGCATCTCCAGGGGCCATAGGAATATACAAAGCCGTGGCTGCACATGGAGAAGACAGTGCTGGTCAAGAGATGGAGAAAATCAGCACTTTTTACAAACTGAGTTGCTTCAGTGTCCAACATGGCTTGAAACTCTCCCATTCATTTTGGCTTCTTGGTCTAATAGGCTATTTCTAAAAGGGTTTCCAAACCTTAAACTGAATTAGTTTATCTACTGTGGAATACATGCCAACTAAAGACTAGATCCCATGGTGCCAGAACAAGATGGAGAAATCAGTGCTGTGTTAATTGTGTCTGGGATCAGATTCAGAATATGAAACCATGAGAGCAGAGGAATGGACCACAGGATGTGACTCCTCCCTGTCAGATGAGCGCCACAGGGAGCTTTCATTTCCAATGGTGAAGAACTGGCAGTGGTGGCAAAGGTGTCCAAAGGGCACAGGCTCAGCAGGGAAAGACTAGTTTCATACCTGTTCTAAAGACCTGATTCTGATGCAAAATTCATTGATCGTTGAAATTATTTATGTGATTAAAAGGAAAAGGCTAAGTGTTGCAAAGATATGTGCCCACTCTGTGGAGCAGATGGCTCAGCATGTGCTCCCAGGACCAGACTCAGCTCTGCTCCCATGAGGTTTTTATGGCCTCTGTGACCTGCTTTCCTCAGCACAGTCCAATTGCTCAGCCTTGCGTCATCCCGTTGGACCACAGCCACTGAAGAGGGAATGGCCGGGAAGGCAGACTCTGTGAAGATCCTACAGAGGCTCTGAAAATTGCCCTTTACGGGGAAAACCTGAAGACCTAGAGCACTTTTGTCAGATGTGATGGCCATGAGGGAAGAGAGAAATGAGCAGGGTCATATTATGAGGCAAGAGATACTGGCAACAGCGCTTCAAGTTCTGCACACATTTTAGCATCTGGTAAGGCAATGACAAGCATGCCCACTAAAGCTTGGAAACAGTTGTTCTTGATCTCATCAGGCATAAACTCCAGCAGAAAACACAGTTCCCTTTTAAACATTTCAATATGCATGCGAGGGTCTGGTGTCACCACTCACACTTGGATTCATTCCAGCAAAACAACGCCTTAGAACTCCTGTGAGATCCTTACAATGAACTGAAATGACCTTAGAATATCAACTGATATGATATAGTCTTATTTTGGGAAGACCCAGCTACTATCTCACCCCTCTGAGAAACACAAAGCAATTGTCATTTTATCACGTTTCTCTAGACACATTTCATTGCTGCTCTGTGATTTACAAGGTGGGCCTTATTTTGGAAGTTTCTAATCTCCCTGTGACCGAGTAATGACACTTAGAAAACAGATATCAGCATTAAGCACACATAATTGCGTGAAATTAAATAGAACAATATATACAAAGCATTGAACAAAATTGAGAAAGTGTGTGATGATGCTAGCTATAATATTTTTCAGTATTTTTATTATTCATTTAAGTTTAGGCCTCTACACCAATTTTAAAAGTGACAAGTGTGTATTTAAGTATTTAAGGGTAGGATAAATTGTTTTTTTCTTCCATTTTTCTTTCAAGATGTAAAATCACTCTGGGACTAGGGAGTGTGTCTGTACAAAGTGCCTTTTTTTGCCTTGCTCTCTTTATTTATTTATTTTATTGAGCTATGCATTTTTCTCTCCTCTCCTTTACTCTTCACTGCCCTCCAACCCTCTCCCATGGGCCCCATGCTCCCAGTTTACTCAGGAAATCTTGTCTTTTCCTGCTTCCCATGTAGACCAGATCAATGTATGTCTCTCTTAGTATCCTCATTGTTGTCTAGGTTCTCTGGGGTTGTGAATTTTAGACTGGTTTTCTTTGCTTTATGTCTAAAAGCCACTTATTTGTCTTTCTGGGTCTGGGTTACCTCACTCAATATGATGTTTTCCAGATCCATCCATTTGTCTGCAAATTTCAAGGTGTCATTATTTTTTCTGCTGTATATTACTCCATTGTGTAATTGTACCACATTTTCTTTATCCATTCTTCGGTGGAGGGACATTTAGGTTGTTTCCAGGTTCTGGCTACGACAAACAATGCTGCTATGAACATAGTTGAGCACATGTCCTTGTGTTATGATTGAGCATCCTTTGGATATATACCCAAAAGTGGTATTGCTGAAACTGAAAAGCTTCTGTAGGATAAATTGTTAAGGACTTTCCTAGTTCTTAGTAGCATCTTATTTGTACTAAATGCTTTGTATCCTAGGACTCAAGGCAGAGAAAGGTGGACCTCTCTGAGTTCGAGGCCTGCCTGGTCTACAGAGCAAGTTCCAGGATAGGCTCCAAAGCTCCAATCCCTATCTTAAAAAACAAAACAAAGCAAAAAAAAATGCTTTGCATGCTATCAATTTCCAAGTAAATAAATCACATACATGTGGAGTTTTTTGGAAAATTTGCCTCAAACCTTAAAAATCTCCAGTAATTTAAAAATTAATATTGAATTGTGACAACTCTGATGATATCAGTGCTTAAAATTTGTTGATTGTAATATTTGCCTTGTATATTTTGTCTAATTTCTAAATCCTACATGCCAGATATTTGAGGTTTTGTAATTATCAGAGACAGAGCTGTGCCACACAGAGGAAGCTGTCAACAACATCTGTGAACTCCAAACACATATTGTTTGTTGCTGTTGTAGGGCGCCGCACAAAGAGTATTGGTTGGCTTCACAAATTTTGTTGAGAAATGTTCCGAGATTAGGAGAAAGTGTCCTTGAAATGAGGAAAAAGCATGTGTCATTGCCTCTCTGCCGCAAATGCAGGCTCCCCTCTGCCAAAAGGCCAGCCAGCCATTGTGTTTGGACCTTTATATGTGCACTCTTTTGACAGAAATGGGAGTGTTCAGGTGAAACCTTTCCAGACTTGACTGCATCATATTCTGGATTCTTTAAAGCTATGCGTTAGGACAGTTTCCGGGCATAGAGTCAGAAGCAATGAGAGTCGCATCAGTTTTCTAAAGGTTTCGAGTGTTGTTTAGTAGACTGAAGTCTCTAGCTAAAAAAACAAGGAAAGTTTCTAATATCTCCATGCAGAAAGATAATGTCCTAAAACCATTACAATTTTCACATTTTCCAAATTCTCCTCCCTTCCTTCCCATGACTGTAGGTGCTCCAGCAGCCATGTGTTTTCGACTCTGACGGCAGCTTCTAAGACACTATTCTGCATATGCGATTTTTGACATGAAGTGACACTGGACAGGAAGAAGTGGAAGGGAACAGGAAATAGAGAAAGCTGATGTAAGGGTGCATTTCTAATGTGACCAGAGAATGCTCAACCATGTGATTTTCTCAACAAAGACTTACGGTGCATGTTTCAGAATCAAGCAACCACATAGCAACAGAGATGAGAACTTATCCTTCAGTTTCTGTCTACAAATAGGGAAAACACTACGAATATTTTCTCTTTTGCACTTCTGATTTATTTGTAGGTTCTTTTTGACTTCCCATGCTGATGTATCCAAGCAAAGACAAAATGCACAAGAAGAAACTGAGGGGTGCTTATCCCAGGGCCAACTTAAATGTGGTCAAATTGCAATATTAAACATTATATCAAAATCTTCAAAGAACCATAGCTTCCTGGAAAAGAAGGAGAAGATTTGAGGTTGAGTCTAGTGTTGCATCACCTTTGCCCAGCACTCAACCCTCTCACTTCTCAGGTTCTCTCCAACCCATCACAGCCCTCTTCAAGACGGTCCCTGAGTTTGGAAGTTTGGAATGAAAGCGAGTGAGTTGAATGAGCTCTAGCTCTTGCTGCAATAAATACTTCCCCATCCACTGTCTGCTTTGAATTGCTCCTGGCCTCGGTAGCTGTCCACACAGTCTGCTCTAGTTGGTGAAGTGACTACAGCACTTTATCCTTAGACGATGTTTGGAGCCCTCGGTTCCCTTGACATTTATGGACTGCGGCTGTTGCAGATGTTTATTCTGCTAGTCCCGAGTACAGAAGAGGCACTGTGAAGCACGCCAGAACCTCTCTTTCCTCAGGTGTATTTCTTCCAGACCCTGGTGTGCAACAATTCTGACTAACTAACCAAGGCCAAATATTGCCAGCTAATCCTTCACTTACTGGTCTTATGACACTTGACAGGCATTATGTGAACTTGAAAAAGCATTGGAACCCTTCCTTTCCAGATAAAAAGAGCTCAGGAAACAGAACTTGTCTTTCTCTCTCTTTCTCTCTCTCTCTTTTTAAAAAATTCTTTTATGGTTTTATTTTTCATATTCTTTTAATAGTTAAATTTTAAACTCAACATACAAGTTAATGGTTTCATTAAGAGTTTTCATGTACATATTTCAATTCTATGGTGACTTCTGTAGAGCCTTTTATTGCTTTTATTTGAACCCCATCTTCTCCTATCCTTCCTCTCCTCTCACCAGTGCACTTCCTTCTTCCAAGCTGCCTCTCCTCCATCAGTAGGTCTAACGAGACCAGCTTTGACAGTGTACTTTCTTAAGATAAGTCACAAGGAGTGATGGTCTGAAAGTACCACTGCTTCAAGACTTCCGTGTTCTTTTTACAGTGGTCATACAACCAGGAGTGAGCTATTGATTTCAAAGAGAGACCACATTCTAAAGAACTGTGTCCCAATTTTCCAAACCATTTAACAGGTCACTTTACAGTTTCACAAAGATAACTGATTCTAGATGATGAGGTGTGTACTAAGTCCAAGTGTCCCTGCGGCTGAACATCTCTTCTGATAGTGCCTTTGTTGTTGGATTGGTCTGTTAGAGTGAGGTAGTGTTTAATACAATACCTTCCTTAGGTTCAAGCATTAGTTATCTAAGATTCATCCCAAAAAAGCTCCTTGGTATGAAAGGAAACTCTGGTTTCAGTTCAGGTAAGGACCAGAGCACATAAAACAGGTCTAACACAACACAATTGAAATCAGATATGTTGCACGGTCACTATAGATTGGTGATTCTGCAGTGGCCAGGTATGGATTGTTCTTGGTGAGATAGACTCTGTGCTATTTGGTCCATTCATAGTCTTTATCCACAAGAAAAAGGCTTACCCCACTCGAATTTCATTTTGTCAGCATCATTTTGCCTGGGTAAATAAAATGATTGATCTCTACAAGAATGGGTCCTCATGTCCATTTCGTTGTTGCAGGCCTCCTGTGGGGGTGCATTTCAATAGGTACTGATATTAGACACATATGAATGTTGGAATCCTGTGCCTACTTTCATGATTCCACCCACTTACTGTACTTCTAATCTTTAGCTGTTGTCCTTTTAGGAATAGGAGTCAGTGTCTGAATTGGAAACAGAAAGCTGGACTGTCCCATCCTTCCATGCGTCAGCATTGGGTGAGTTGTTTGACATCCTGTTTATCTATGATTCAGAAAACAGCAGCCCATCCCTCCCTCTGGAAAAAAAATTTCAGAGACAGTCAACATGAACCCCTCTCTGCCCCCAGCTAAGTATCTCCTTAGTTCTCAACTCAAAAATACAACTTGATATAAAATGTTCACCTGTATAGTTTTGGGTTAATTGCTTAGGGAGCAAAAACTGGATCCAGTTACCACAAACCGAAGCTTTATTCTATGCATTATTATTGAACTCCCTTGCTCAACAACAACACAAAAGTGCTAACTTCATTTCAGAAGTAAGGAGGTCTAGTATGTTACCTCCCCCCAATGCCACATAGGTAAGAAGAGAAGGTATGCAATATAAAGCCAAGGTTGCTCAGTCAACCGAGGCCTGGTACATAAGCTAACTGAAGCTTTCCAAGTCACACTCCCTCTTCAAGTACAAAGCAAATTGGAGGTATATGTGATATTAACTGATTAGTATTAACTGATTCAGAGAGACTCACATGAACAAAAGAGTTAAAGCACTTTCTAGAGTTTAGCCTGTGCTGGCTGGAAACAAAAATTTAAAAAAAAATGGCTGAGAAATCCATAGTGAGAAACAAATTTAACTATTACCATATGAATGTTGTTGCCTGAACAGAGTTGCTGCCAAACTGCTGAGCAAACGGTATTGGAATTTATTTGTAACAACTTTTCTAAAGATGTTTTGGCACAGAAATTAGGAACAATTTCATTTTGGAAGACTGAAACCCTGAGTGAAAATATAATTAGTATTTGTACAAAATAAGCAATTGTAACATTTTGCTCTAAATGACCTTTGATAAAGTTCTCGTTCTTTATTATACCACTATCCTTTTAACCTAACACTAACAAGAAATAAATTGCTTTCTTTTCTTTTCATACACAATTTATATGTACTGTCAAAACAGAATTACCTGATAAACTGTTGTATCATATGCCAAGATTGACCAAGGACTTAAGAGTATGACTGTTGACACATGACTACAATATTGTTTGCTCTGATTGTATATATAGTTTATAACTTATTTTTGCCAAGTAAAAACATTCTGCACTTCATGCTGTTCCCTTACGAGGTTTTAACCTATGAACTCTAAACACTGGAAAGACACTTGCTACGCCTTTCCCTTTCTAATTATTCTTGCATCTTCTTCAGATGTTCTTTGCTTCAAGCCATTGTAATATTTTGCATTTATGAAATAAGTTCAATCATTAGGGTACTTTTATTAATATTTGATACTTTGCTATATGTTTTCTCAAATACCAATGTGTGTGTGTGTGTGTGTGTGTGTGTGTGTGAATCCTCCAGACAATGCACAGTAAAATTGGGCTCCTAGGCCAGCCTACAGAGTAGACTTTCAGGAGGAAGACTCATCTGTCCACCATCTTACTATCATATTTGGGCACACTGACATGGATATTTTCTGAGCAATTTCCTTAGCTGACATTAGATGGGAAAACATGATTTACCATGAATTCATTAATTTACCTAGTTAATCTACATAGTTTCTTAATAACTGAAAAAGTTCTATACTTTAAAGAAGTATTATTCAAAGTAAAGCTCTAAAAGAGCATGGGAAATGAGTCCATGGCCTATAGCATATAAAAAATACTCAAGAAAATCAACTCAGATTTGGTAAGATTAGCGAGCGTCAGCGTCTGACCCTAGACTTGCCCCTATTTTGCTTTCCCATTTCAGTTCCTATAAACTCTGTTCTAGACTTGTTTATCTAAGAACTCAGGGCTCCTTTTCCTCACAACTACAACTCAGGGTGTTATTTCCTAGATCAGGCCAGGCCTTAGCTCTTCTCAGGTTGCCCCCACTTCCTTTGTAGGGATTGAGTTCTGAGTAAGTATCACTGAGGAAAGAGATCACTTGTACAAGGCCTCCACGAGGCAAAGGCTGAACTCTCTTGGGTATGCCACTGTTGAAAACAGTGGGCCTACTCTTCTCTTAGAGATTCTAGAATGAGAAGTAAGCTAAGGAGATAGGTCCCAATATATCAGATACCCTCAGGGGGTGGTTGATGTCATTTCCCACCTTCAAATTTCTGTGGTGGACAGGGTAGGATATTCTGAAAGAGAACTCTAAGTTTTTTCTAAGAAAGATTCTTATCACTGACAGTAGGCCATGGAAGAATTCAAGTATAACAGACCATGATAACCAGCAGTCATTAGGAACACAGGGAAATGAGTAGATTGACTAAGGATACGGACTAAACTATTGATTGGCTAATTTGTCAGATAGAGCCAGGAAGAGACAGCTGGATGGAGCCCTTTATGACTTGTACAAATGAACACATTTTCTACGCTGACCTCAGGATACCTTTGAAAGTGCCCACATTAGATTAAATCAGTCTATGTAGTTGTTCAGAGCCCTGCACATTGTTGAAAACAATATCATCTGACAGTTATTGGAGCCCAACAACTGGGTGTGGCCTGGGAAAGAGGGAAAAGGTATCTGCCAAAAGCATTGTCATCTCTGTGTGGCTATGGGTTATTCAAGGCTGTGTCTTTGGATAAAAAGCATCAAAAGTTTTCTAATTAATGAGTTAGGCATATGATAAACCCACTAAAATAGTTCAGTAAGTACATAAAGTGTAAACAGAATTCATACAAATAAGTGCCCGAAGAGATGGGCCAGTATCCAGATTTTTCTATAGTATCCTACTTAGAAAGGGATTTCAAATAGAAAGTTATGAGTCATGAAAATAACAAATGTGCTCGATCCCAGAAACACACATGAGAATGTGCCTGTGTACATCATGGGTTAGGTCTAACAGGAAGGTGAACTGGCAGATACTATGAAATCTGAAGAACATATACTAAAGAGGTAAAACAAGTTTTGGAGAAGCAGTTCTAAAAGGTTTTCAAGTTTATGAGGAAACACAAGCCTGGGTCTCTAGAAATCTTAGGACCCCTCCAGTGAGCAAAGCCATGGGGCAGCCAAAGTGGCCAGAGCCTAAAAGCAAGGTATTGAAAGCAACAAGAAAAAATAACTCAGCATTTATGAGAAACTTTAGAAAGAGGAAAGGTAAATTTTTCACAACAACACTGTAAACCAGAAGGAAGTGGTGGAAAGCTGGTGGTAGGCAAAATAAGCAAAATTTCTGGTGAAAGAAAACAAACAAATAAATCATCTACCCCAAATCAAGAACACTGAAAATCTGTCTTTCAAAGTAAAACAGAAAAATACATTAACCATAACAAAGAGCATTTTGAAAACCAGGTTTTGTAAAAATACAAATTGTACAATCTCTTTGGATCTACTCTTCTAAAAAACACCTACAAGGGCAATTGTAGAGTTATGTGAGTATAAATGCCTACTTTAAGAACAAATGTATAAAAATAAAAGGATACATGTATAATTAGTATAAGAGTGTGGTGTTTTTGCCAATAATAGAAGAGGAGGTTGAGTGTATTACAGGTCAACTGGCCTTTGGGAATCATTTGAGGCAGTAGCTCAAATCCACAGAAATGTAAAGAGACGCAGAACTAACTGAAAAGATGTTTGCTCTAGCATAAGTTGTTCATGTTCTTTGCTTTGTTTATTGACTTCTTAAAAAAATTATTCAATGCAATGCTTATAATCATTAAATACTGAGTATGTAACAGAAGTTTTGTGTTCTGTGGAATTACGAAAGAGGAAAGAGAGGGGAGCATTCAGCATCACATCTTATAGCTCATGCAAATTAAGTTGATATAAATTAATTGAAATTAGTTCTAATAAGTTGTGACAAACATATTAACTCCAGATTTAAAGATAAAAATATACTAAAATAAGACAAGCAGAAACATAATATGCAGCAATCAATCATACACACATAAAAAACTGTAGTGAATGTAGTAACACCAGAGGAAATAGATTTTACCGCCTGGAATAATTTCCAAAGACCAATTGACATATAGTCATGCTCAACCTTCTGTGCTGTTAATGGCAAAGACACCACATTCTTATACTAACTACACATATATCCTTGTATTTTATACACTTGCTCTTTAAAGTAGTCAAAGAAGGGCATATGCATTTACACTCTTGAAATTCCACAATTGCCTGATTATATCAACAGTAGAGATAACATAAAACTCTTATCTAATAGAGTAATCAACTCTTTAAATTTTATGTTCATTTCATCTGGCGATGGATCGAGAGAGAGACAGAGACCCAATTTGGATCAACCGTCTGAGCTCTTAAGGTCCAAATGAGGAGCAGAAGGAGGGAGAACATGAGCAAGGAAATCAGGACCACGAGGGGTGCACCCACCCACTGTGACAGTGGAACTGATCTATTGGGAGCTCTCCAAGGCCAGCTGGACTGGGACTGAATAAGCATGGGTTGAAACTGGACTCTCTGAACAAGGCAGACAATGAAGGCTGATGAGAAGCCAAGGACAATGGCACTAGGTTTCGATCCTAATACATGAACTGGCTTTGTGGGAGCGTAGCCTGTTTGGATGCTCACCTTCCTGGACCTAGATAGAAGTGGGAGGACCTTGGTCTTCATGTAGAGCAGGGAATTTGGACTGCTCTTCAGTATCGAGAGGGAGGGGGAGTGGACTAGGGGGAGGAGAAGTGGAGTGGGAATAGGGGGAGGGGAGCGGGGGGAGGGGGCAATATGTGGGAGGAGGGGGAGGGAAATGGGAAACGGGGAGCAGTTGGAAATTTTAAGTAAAAAAGAATAAAAAAAAATTTTATGTTCACTAAAATATGAGAAGGGTACGTCTTCTTCATTTTCTGGGGTTGTTTGAACCCTCCCACTCTCTTACAGGTGCAGAGTGCCAAGGCATTTGCTCCTCTGTGCTCATCACCTTGATGTGAAAAGTGTGTTTGCAGAGGTCTGGTCAGAGGTAAGTGAGGACCTCAGACATCTTGTACTTGTCTTAAGCTAATGAAGAAGCAGCTCATACTGTCTTAAGAGATCTCTTGTGGAACTTTTGGATGTTTTAAGTTATATTTTCATGAAAACACTTAGTAAGAGATCTGCATTCCTCTCCCCTAATGTCTCAAATATGGAGCTTGTATTGGGTAATCAACTACTTGTCTTTAAGAAACTTGTTTCCATTGATATCTTAGTTTTCTCGTACAAAAAAAAAATGGGATTTTATTTGGTTTGAACTTTCACAGATCTTGGGCATGATGTAGATTAGAGGTCCAACAAGGGCTAAAACCAATAACTGTGAAAATGAATCACTGGCCTGAAATTGAAAGGTTTCACCACTGTGTTCTTCTGGAGAACTGCTTCTTTGCATGTTCAGTTTCTTTTTTTTTTTTTTTTTTTTTTTTTTTTCTTTTTTTTTTCTTGCTGATTTTTTTATTAATTAATTAATTTAATTATTAAAGATTTGTGCCTCTTCCCCGCCACCACCTCCCGTTCCCTCCCCCTCCCCCAATCAAGTCTTCCTTCCTCCTCCGCCCAAAGAGCAAGCAGGTTTCTCTGCCCTGTGGGAGGTCCAAGGACCACCCACCTCCATCCAGGTCTATTAAGGTGAGCATCCAAACTACCTGGGCTCCCACAAAGCCATTACATGCAATAGGATCAAGAACCCATTGCCATTGTTCTTCAGTTCTCAGTAGTCCTCATTGTCCATTATGTTCAGCGAGACCGGTTTTGTCCCATGCTTTTTCAGTCCCCGGCCAGCTGGCCTTGGTGAGTTCCCGATGAACCTGGAAACAACCTAGATGTCCTTCAATGGAAGAATGGATGAAGAAAGTATGGAATATATACATATTAGAGTACTACTCAGCAGTAAAAAACAATGACTTCTTGAATTTTGCATACAAATGGACGGAAATTGAAAACACTATCCTGAGTGAGGTAAGCCAGACCCAAAAAGAGGAACATGGGATGTACTCACTCATATTTGGTTTCTAGCCATAAATAAAGGACATTGAGACTATAATTCGTGACTCTAGAGAAGCTAAATAAGAAGGTGAACCCAAAGAAAAACATATAAGCATCCCCCTGAATATTAACCTTCATCAGGCGATGAAAGAAGACAGAGACAGAGACCAACATTGGAGCACTGGACTGAAGTCTCACGATCCAAAGGAGGAGCAGAAGGAGAGTGAGCACGAGCAAGGAACTCAGGACTGCGAGGGGTGCACCCACACACTGATGCATGTTCAGTTTCTATACGTACCTATGTTGCGTGTTTCATGATTATTATCTCCATCCTCAAAGACTGAAGGTAGATCCCTCTCATCACTCTCACCTCTTGGCCAGGTTGCCCATGTTGAAGGCTGTGATGCCAGAGGCCTCACGGATGATGCGGGATACTCTGTGTTGAATTTACTTGGTCATTGATTCTATTTGCAATAGCAACTCTCCTGTGGCGGGAAACAAAATACAGGTTCTATAGATTAGGACATGGGTACAGGAGCTTCATAATTCTGCCAATAGCAGATGGCAAGCTATGGGTACAGAAGATGATGCGAACAGAATTCAGATTGCTTTCCCACATCAGGCTTTACCGTACTTTATGCAAAAGTGTTATTTTCTGCCTTTTTAAAGGAATTCGAGGCCTAGAAAAAGTCACATCAAGAGAAGGTGCATCTGTTTCCAACTTGTTCTAATCTGTTTCACGGTCCATCTAGCTTCTGGTAATTATTTGTGTCTTTGGCTAATTAAATCAGAGTTTAATATAATCTGTGAATATCTAGGGAAGGCGACAATTTTTTTTTCTTGCCAATCCACAATCAACACAAAACAATGTGGGTTTTAAGAGGCAATAGTATTGCAACTTGGAAATGAAGAATAAGAAACCCAAAGACCATGTTTTGCTATTTACTTCTCCTTTCATCCCCGTGTTCAAAACGAGACTACCAGCTGCTTAAGGACATATTTCCTATAAATATTCAGGTATAATGAGGATTAGATTACATAGTTTCAAGATACTTTGTGTGTGCTTTTTTAATATTATTACCCATATCCACCCAATCAAGATAAAATTGTCCTGGGGACTTTTTTTATTCTAATGTAACGGAAGCAATCCACCACCAGTGTGGCAGAGATGATGGTGTCTACATGTGCACCAGAAGTTGCTCATGTTCTGACCAACAAAATCATGACAAAGCCCAATGGGAAAAGATGTGATCCTGTTGAATTAAGGAAGCTTGTGTCTAGGAAGTCTGGAAAATTCTCTCTATGCATTCCCATCGAGATTCACCCAGTCAGTGTTTAAGAATCTTGACACTAGAAGAGAGATGATCAAATGAGTTTATGTTATTTCTTTCAAACCCAAAAAAGGAGTCGCTAAAATTGTTTGTAATGAGGGAACTGTTGCTGAGAAACTAAGAAAGGTATTTCCAAACTAGGATGCCAACTAAGCTGCAAACCTTGGGGTTGCTTGCCAACCCTGTAAACTCTGTTTGTCACCGAGCCTGTGTGGTAGAGAATTTCTTCTAAATGTATCTTCTGCATTTGTTTTTGTCCTGGAATTATAACCAGTATGAGTTAGATACATGAAATTGTTACTTGTGTTGCCTCCTTTATTTTGTTAGAAGAAATGTGGTTTATTATCACTTTCAATCCCCAGTGAAGGTAAAGTCAGACACCATCTGATCCTTGCCACAAGGGCCTTGTGCCTTTCTATGTGTACAAACCCTGGCTCATAAACTTTTACCACCATAACACCTCTTTGCCTAAGAAATTTTTGTGTAACCCTAGGCAAATATGCATATATATCAAACATTTACTACTGATAAATCATAAAGATCTTTGGTTTAAAACAATCCTTCGTTGTGGGATTCCCCTCTACATGCTGTGAATATGTTTTATTACCATTGGTCAATAAGGAAGCTGCTTCAGTCTAGCCCAGTTCTTGTTGCTGCTGTTAGTCTTCAACATATTTACTGGAGACAGCTTCAGTTCTGTTGTCAACCATCACACATCCTGCCCCTTGTTCCCACTTAGCCTCCAGGTACTTCTCCCTCAACTCTTTCCCACCTTCAATTCATTCTACTGTCCAGACAGTTTCCATCATGGTCTTTCCAATTTTCTTATGTAGCCACTATAGCGCTAGTCCTTGGATCTCTTAGCTCTATATGGGTAGGCTATATAAGTCAGTGCTCCCAAACTTTAAGTATGTGCAGACATGGAGGGATAGCTCAGCAGTTAAGAGCACTGACTGCTCTTCCTGAAGAGCACGGTCTGATTTCCAGTGCCCACATGGTGGCTTACAAGTGTCTTTAGCTCCAGTTCCAGGGGATCTGAGGTGCCTCTGTGGGCATCACACATGCATGCAGTGCACAAACATGCATGCAGGCAAAACACCCAGACACATAATAAATAAATAAATAAATAAATAAATAAATAAATAAATAAATAAATAAATAAATGCTACAAAGATGATAAAATCCCATCTACGTTTCAGTGCAGATTTAACAATAACTCACAATTATTCTTTGAGATTGGGGGCTTCAAATTATCTGTTTTTTATTTAGCAATATAATTTCTATCAGTTTAAAAGAAATGGAAACATTTTCCCTCATATGTTAACCTGAAGTGCAAATCATACTTTTGCAACTTCTTGTTCATTTTTACCATTTGCACAAAGCTGATTACAATTGGATGTCTGAGATTTATAGTTCTTGTTTTGTTCCTTAGCTCCTCAGAATTTCTTCCCTCCTACACTATGTTTTCATGCAATTCAAACAAACTTTTCTACTTATGTAATACTTACTAAAGAAGAGAGCTGTGTGTAGATTTGTTGGGACTAATGAGTCCTGGCCTTCAGCTGCTCTTCCCTGCTAGAACCTTCTAATTAAAGTTACTAGAAGCTGTGCCTAGCTTAGAGGGTCAGAGGATGGGATTTTCACCTGTTGGCCATTGACTAGAGGATATTTAAGCCTCCATGGTGCTGTTAAAGAGGGGCTTTTGGTATCAGTGTTTAAAGGTCTGTGTGTCGGTCTGTCTCTGCGTCTGTGTTCTCAACCTCCAGCCCCTTGACCGAAGCTTGCGAACTGGAGTCTAGCGCATAGAGCGCAGACCAGGGCCGCGGTGCATGGCATAGATTAATCTAGAGTCATGATATTAAGTAGGTCTTGGTTGAAGTGCTGTGTCTACCATATGTCTGTGTGTATGTGTGTATGTACTGTATATATGTATATATTATGTTATAATTCAGAAAATTGCTATAGTTTTCTAAATCTGAATTTCCAGGTGCATATTATTGATAAAAATACCACTTTATTAATCTGCAGAAGATCAAATGGGATATCATTGGAAGAACAACTTTTCCATAGTTACTGCAGGGTAGACAATAGTAATATGCAATATCTAGACAAACATATTTGATTAAATGACTTTGTTGTAATAATTGTCATAAAATTTCCTTGCAGAATCCAATCCTTCAGAAGCCATGAATGCAAAGATGTGTGTGAGTTCTAGCCTCATAAACAAAATTACTTAGCCTGAGTAATCACAAAAAAATGAGAACATTTTGCTTCTATGTTCTAAGTCCTTGATGTCTGAGGGTTGGGCTGAATGGGTGAATATTTTGCTCAAGGAAGTTTATGCCAGCTGGTGGCATGTTATCTTTTGTCTTGTCTACACCCTGACCTTTCAGCTTTATAACTTCCAAATGTTTATGTAATGAGAACTGCCCTTTGAAAATTGACACAGTGATTAAAATTGAAAATGAGAGCTGAGACTGTTCTCTAATAAATAGGCTGAATCTGAGCATACATCTGTCCAGCAAAAAATCTCCTCAGCAAGCAGGCACACATTGCATTGCTTGTATTGAGAAAGTGAAGGTGACATTTATACCATTTGATAATTTTTTCCCCTCCATCTGTTTGTTCAATGGTGAGATTTAAGTTGGCAAATGTTATACTTGCATTGATCCTACACTCAGGCTATGTTTCCAACATGTAGCTTTTAGATGGATGCTTCCAAGAACTTGCTGACACATGGTAATTCAGATGATGAGAAAATTTCCCTTCAAGAAAAGATCTGTGATCAAAGCAGGGCCCACCGTGCTCCAGAAGTACCTCTTCCTGACAGATCTGCCAGCTTAATCAAACTTAGCATGGCAGGTTTTGCTGCGTTCCTCACGTCAACCATGTGAGTTTCTTCTCACATAGAAGTGAGTTGCAAATATTCAAAACTACCTTTCTAGATGACTAATGGGGCAAAAGAAATCTACAAGGCAAAATGAAATGCTCAGAGTACTGAAGTTTTATACTTCTTAATGAGCACAAACTCATAGGAAAGATTTAATAGCAACAAAGTAATCTTATTTTAAAGTGAACAAAGTGGGGGCAGGAGAGACAGCTCAGCAGTTAAGGTCACTTCTGCTCTTCAGAGGGCTTGAGTTTGGCTCCTAAGCCTCGTGTTAAGCTGCTTACAACCACTTGTAACTCTAGGTACAGAGGAAATTAGACCCTCCTCTGGCTTCTGTGGGCACTTGGTCACATGTGGCACACACGCGCTAGCATGCATGCATGCACACACACGCACAAACACACATACATACACACCCTATAAATTGAATAACGTCTTTGAAAATGATCAAAATGAAGTCACAGATAGAAGCAACAGCCATTTAAACTTTTCTATTTATTCTGCCTTTATTCTGGTCCCAGTGGGTTTTTTGTTCCTCAAACTTTCCAAATCATTTTTTTAAAAAAAAAAAATAATTCCCATGCCTTTTCAGTAGCTGGTTTTCTCCACTTCACACTTATTCTCCATATTTTGTGTGTAACACTTTCATGGGTGTAGTTGCATTGGCATTTCTAGTAGATAAAAAGTCACAGACCTCCTGTTCCTCTGGCACTTAGAATCTTTTTGCTTTGCAAAATGGTTATCCAATACCAAGTGGCCAACCCCTGAAATCATATAAAGATAGATTGAGCATGAATTGAGTGTGTAAAAGGTAGTTAGTTCATGGGAGAGGTTAGAGAGAGGAAATGGAGCAATGAAGCAATCATATTTTAGTACAAAAGGTCAAAATATTATTAAGAAACAGCCAAATGAAAAAGCATTTATATTTTCAAGCAATGATAATTATAGTTCCCCGTCACTCAGATTCTCTAAAATTACTAGAAAAGTCTCATACATAAATAAGTGAATCTAATTATCAGAGAGCAATACTTGCTGCTTGTGTTTATGAAATACAAACCAAGCAACTATTGACATTTGAATGATTGGGAGGAATCTTCAAGCCTCCCACTTTTCCGGTGTTTAGTCTGTACACAGGGATTTCTCCAAGTGGCTGCTTGTGCCGAGAATCTACACTCAAAGTTTCCATTAGCAGCGATGAGAATTGTCCTGCTCTACCTTCATACTATTGTTCTGTGTGTATATGTGTGCGTTCTTATGTGTATGGAAATGTCTGTGTGCATGTTTGTGTATGCGCATGCATGTCAGGACTTGGTGTCAGTCCTGAGTGTTGTTCCTCAGGCACTGTTCACATTGTTTTTGAGACAGGGCCCCTGGGCAAGTGGGCTAGGTTGCCTAGTGAGATAGTCCCAGGGATCCTTCTTTCTCCATCAACCCAGCCCTGGGATGCCAAATACATTTCACTAAGTACACATTTGTAACGTGGGTTTTGTGACTTACATTCTTGTGCATATAATGCAAACACTTCACCAACCGAACCACCTCTACAGCCCTTCAGACCATTTAAGCTGTAGAAAATGGTGTCTTTAAATAAAAAGAGAGAAAATAATGTCTTACATCAAATAGTTAAATATTTCTGAGGTATACTGAAATTTACATTCCATTGATATGCCATAGTACATACTGAACAAAAAATGTATTATAAGCCATCCAAAAATTTCCCTGAAATAGTTCTTTTTGAAAGCAAGAATAGTAAATTGGTAGTAAAATTTTTTGTTGGGGGCAATTGGGAAGGAGGGTACTATACTAGTTGGTGACGTCGGAGAGGGAAGACCCAAAGGAGCATGACAGGCCTATGGAATAGGAATAAACAAACCAAGCTGCAGATCTAGTGACAAGAAGTGCTTGAAGATGTTTGCAAATATTATGTAATGTATTCAATTGTCTATAATTAATTATATATTAATGAATTATTCAATGTATAACTCAAAATATAATATAATGTATAAAAGTACATATAACATGTGTGTCTGAGAGAAAGAGAGACAGAGAGAAAAAGAGAGAAGAGAGAGAAACCAGGTAGGGTTACCAGCATCTCAGTGGCTCCTCCTGCTACAAAGCCTAAGGACCTGACTTTGATTCTTGAACCCACATGGTGGAATGAGAAAGCAGACCACTACAAGTTGATCTCTGTTCTCCGTACATGTGCAATGTCATGTAGACACAGACATTCACACACACAAAACAGATGCATAAATATTAACAAAAGGTTGAATCATGTGTTTGCATTTTCTACCTTTTCCTCATATAAATTATTTCTACAAAATAAAAGCCCCTGTCTATCTTTCTGTGCAAAATAGTCACATTTCAATATAGCCTATATTTAATACTTTCACAAATATTGACATTTATGTAAGTTCCTATGTTATCATTGGTATTCTCTTTTGGATTCAGATTTTATTTAATTAGAAGTTTGCCAGAGAAGCTGTGTTAACTTATAATTTCAGTAATATGGTCCTAGAATTTATTTTTCCACTCATACGAATCTCATGAATTAATTTATTTTTAATTTTTGGAAATCTAATGTGTAAATTATTAGAATTCTACACTAGCTTATAGTGTCCTGACTTAAGGCAGATCTTACGTTTCTTTATAAACTTATAGCACATTTGAGCTTTTTCAGTGACCTTACTGTTTTTTGGCCTTTTCACCATATTTTTACTGAGTCCTTGAGGAAATTTTTACCTTATTTTTCTTTTTGATGATAAGAAAATGAACATTTCCCATACATACATAGCAACATGTATGTTAGTTAGTCACTTCTTAGTTGTTCCCTGGGGTTTTGAACATCTACAGACACAGTTCTTCCGTATGCACGCCGGCAAGCTGACATCCAATCAACTGGCAGAGCATTAAATTCCTCTCTTGACGTCATTCAGTTTGGAGTATAATGAAAACTTTACCTTTGCTATTGTTGTCACTGTTTGTTTGATAAGAGTTATACTTGGATTTATATTTTGACTAACATTCCTTGTGTCTTCCTGCCACGAGGTTATCGGTAAACTTCTTATCTTCTACTATTTTGGTAATATATTTTTTATGTTATAATCATTCCTTTCCAAAACTTATGTCTTACCAAATAAGATAAGAGTTTTGACTGCACAATAAAATGAGGCTCTGGTCTCATTTCCATTTTTTCTTTCATTCTCTTTTATATAATGCCTATCTGATTTCTGTAGCATCACCAAGGGAACCACTCGTTGTTACTCAACTGCTGCATGTTTATCATCTACCAGGACCTTCATATTGACTCCAGTTCTGATGGAATCTTCCACTTCACTGATCTAACTGTCCTTGAATCAATTCCAACTATGATTAAGTTTGTATTTTTATCCTGCTCACACAAAAGCCATGTATTCCTTGCTTGTTGTTCAAAAGTTTCTTGAAAATATTATTTGCTATTTTTAATTAGAAACATTGAAATCAGTTTGGAAAGTCTAAATTATTTTGGTCATCTGTTTGTGATGATAAAGCCAAATCCCCAGTTGGCACCTTAGAATATTTAATGTTCCTATCCATATCCAAGGCACAAATTTTAATATATCTCCTTCTTTTGTGGTCTTTTCTTTGTTATCTTTGCAATGAAAAGTTTCAAATATGTTGAAAGTAAAGTGAATGGACTTTGATTTATTTATCACCCAGCTTCAAAAAGAAAAAATAACTCATGGGTCTGGGGAGATGAACCATTGGCAGAGAGCTTGCTATGCAAGACGTAGGACCTGAGGTTGGATCCCCAGGATTCATGCAAAAACCCAGCATGGTGACACATGTCTGTAATCCCTTCGCTTCTCTATTCTTTGCATTAAACAGCTGTTATTTGTTCCTATATTTTTAGTAGACTTCAACAGCAAAACATGATGTTTCTTCATAGGAAAAGCTAATGCTCATATTAATTTTCATTACTAGACATGGGTTTAGTTAGGTTATTTATTTGTATATGAGCAAATTTGGGGGATTTACTTTTTACCAGATTTTATATAAATGTAGTTCATTATATCCACTCAACATGCCAGTAGTCATTTGTAGTGATATGACTTTTATTGATAGGATTAGTAATTTGTATTCTTCCCCTATTTTTTGATTGAACATATAATTTTATTATTTAAAATAATCTTTACATTAATATTTTACTTTTCTCTGACTAAATATTATTTAGAAATATTTTATGTCAATTAAATAGTTCTGGCTTGTTTTCTATTTATAGATTTATTTCAATAATAAATTTATTATTTTAAAAATTTTTATTGATAATTTTTATTTTATAACAATAAAATGTATTCTTTGCTGTGGAATAATCCAGAATTTATTAGATATTCCAGAAGAATTAATATATGTCAATTGTTACCAGTCTTCATTTAAAAGAAAACATTATTTATTTATGGAAAACATTATTTACTTAAGAAAAATGTAGAGATTAAGATTGATCTTTACTCCTATATGCTATTTTTGTCCTCCACAGTAACATTAAGAATAGATTATTTTTCATTTCATTTATTTAGAAAACTTGCATTTTGATGATGATTCTCTTATACTTTTTTTCCCAGAAGTAAAAATGCATTTAGTTGTTTAATTATTTGGCCTAGGTTATTGTTCCAACAGCATTTACTGTTTCTTTGGAGGAGTGGTTGTGTGGTTCTACATTCCCATGTAAGATTTCCATATCAGTTTTCACTTCAGTGACACTATTTTTCATATAAATTTAGTATATTGATGGATCTAAAGGATTTCACTTATTTGTCATTTTGATGCCTACAATTATGGCTTAATTTTCATAGTCATTTTGTCTTTCAACATATTCCTGGTAAGGCTGTTCATTACAAGGTCTATAACAGAAAAATAAACCAAATCAGAGACCATTAGGAAAAGAATCTTTCACTATGTTTTGCAGCATGCTATTTTGTAAGGGAATTGGATCTATACAGGCAGAAAAAGAAACCTGCTAAGATGTATTAAGTGAAAAAGGCAGTGCACAGAAAGTTATGCATTGTTTTTTGTAAATTTTTAAATGAATCTATGGATAGAGAGATAGATTTGCATACACTCATTTATGCAAGAAGGCTTTGAAAAAATAATGAAGAGCACTTAGCTTTTTGAATTATGGGAACTGTTATTAAAGCCAAATTTATTATATTTCTTATTATTTTATTTTATTTTTGAGGAAGGGTTTCTCTGTGAAACACTCCTGACTGCCTGGAACTCACTCTGTAGACCAGCCTGGTCTCAAGCTCACAGAGATTCACCTGTCTCTGCTTCCTGAATGCTGGAATTAAAAGCATGAGCCACCCCTGCCAAAACAAATTATTTCATTTTTATTTTATTTTTTAAAAAAGGATATTGAGAGGTTTTTGAAAGATAGAAATCAGGCATTTTTTCTTATTAATTTTTTAGATAAAGAAAAATAATAATTAAAGATGGAAACATATACATGATATATACTTAGATCTGAAATAGATTTGTTTCTGACTAGTACCTCTCTTCGAGTTGGGGTCATTCTATTCAGATGACAGAAGTTGCTATCCATAGTCAGTCAAATAAATATACACATATGTATGGCTTCAAAAAAGATCCATCTATACCCCAGACATTTAAGGTCTGAGAAGTTATGAAGAAAGTCCTAAAATGCATTATTTGTTTCTTATTCTAATTTCAGACTTAGTGTGTACAGTACCTTACTTGTGCTGGCCTAAAGCAAAACCATATGTTAAACAACTTATATGACAGGAAGTAATTCATCATGCTTCAAAAGGTTGGACACCCATTCCCAAGGTTTCAAGGCTTATTTCCTTTTGACCTAGTCTAGTTCCTGTGTCCTCACACAACCTTCTTTCTGAGGTCACATTGTTTTCTCTCTCTTGTTGTAAGGACACCAGCCATACTAGATTAGAGTCACACCCTTATGATCTCATTTAACCTAGTTACCTCCTCTATTGCCTCATCTCCAAATGTAGTTGTACTGGAAATTAGGAGTAAACTGTGGAAATTTCAGAGTCTATTTGCTTACTGTTGATTTGTTGATTAGCAATGAAGACTGGCTATCAGCCAACCTTTTCCTCTAGTCTGCTACTCTGCTTGTGCTAGGGCTATCTGGTCTACCCTATATATCTCTTTTCTTCTACTTGCCTGATGAGGTGTACTTGTAGTGTGCTACCTGGTGCAGATATCCTTTTGGAAAGTTATTGATTGAGCCGTTCTGGCTGCTTCAAAGTGAGACTGCAAAAACATTAATATAATATAATATAATAAAACAAAATGAGACTGCATGCTGTAGAAAGATGGATTGGCTACAGGTAGCCTCAAAAACATTTCTTAATTTGGTACAAATTCGTTGGATTTGTAACCTTTCTCCCATATTTTGGAGTTTTTCTTTATTTTACTACTTTTTTGAAGTAGTTCTCACATTCCTTTATTATTATTATTATTATTATTATTATTATTAGTGTTAAAGAAAAGAGTCTGGTGAAGGGCTTTTATTTTACTAAATTTTTTAATACTAAAAACAGTTTGTGTTAATGGTTACTCCTGATATTATTAGAGTTATAAAGATAGAATTCTGGACCTTAATAGTTATTATACACTTATATATATCTAACATTTTTTCAAAATGTTTTCAATGATAAATTCAATAATAATCACAATATTTTTAAAAATAACTTAATTTTTTTGAGATGTAAAATAATTATGTTATTCTCCCTTCCTTTTTCTCTCTACAAGCCCTACCATGTATTCCTTCTATTTTGCTTGATTTCAAATTAATGACTTTCTTTAATTGTTCTCCCCTTTCTTTTTGTATCTAATCAATCTGTGTGTGTCTTCCTAAATATATAAACACAACCTGCTCAATATATATAATGTTACTTGCATATATAGGTTTTTAAGACCTGAAGACCTGCTCAAAAAGAACATCAGCATGCCTGATACAGGAAGGCTAGTCATCTATCCAGGACTAGTGAAGCTACAGATTTTATAGTAGACCCTAAAATGTCTACTTTACTAGGCCAGTATGATCCCTAACTACATTCTAAATATCAGAAGATCAGTGGAGTTCTTACTCCTCATCAAGATAATTTCTCATTGTAAATGGAAATGGAAATCATTACAAATGGAAACCATTACAATAATTTTTGCCAGCAATTTCTAAGCTCTTATTCTGTGCCAATTATTGTACTGCCTAATAGAGTAGCCTAACTTACGCTTTATAATCACTGAAAGAGAGAGAGAACTATTAAATCTTAAAAATGGATACACCTTTCCAAACACACACAAATGGCAAATGTTAAAGCTGGTTTTTAAATGCAGTTCTACCTCCTTGCATTGCCTCAGGCATGGGGGCTGTAGAATACTGTCTTTTCTTAATTGACTTAAATATAGCTTCTGTCTAATTATATAGTGTTTTGTTGTATATGTTGAAAACCCTGTTCTGCTGGTGAGGGGAAAACAGTAAGTAAGTTCATCAGGAACAGACAGGAGAGAGAGAGAGAGAGAGAGAGAGAGAGAGAGAGAGAGAGAGAGAGAGAGAGAGAGAGAGAGAAGAGTGGAACAGGGTGAAGAGTTAACTGTGATGAGAAACCTTAAAGATACAGAAACACTCAGGGTGTGTGAAGGATTTAGATTCTCCTGGCAATGAGAAGCTAGTGAAATGTTTTAAGTTAATGTGCATCACAAGTGGAGCAGAGTGTCAAGACTATGGCGGTGCTGCAAAGAAAACTACAGAATCCAAGAGTCTTTCCAAAACTCACAGCATAGAAAATGGAACACAGTGAGCTCTCAACACAAATCTGTCACTGCTAATGTGAGTGCATCCGTTGCTGTTAACCATTCTTCCATGGGACTCTGAAGTCTGAGGAGGCCTGAAAATTATCCCAGTGCTGTGACTCTGAGAGTCATCACTGACATACCTGTTTCTAGGCTGCATTCCACCTTTTCCTAACATCTAGACTGAGAGGGTATCCAGAGAGTCATTCATGAGCACACTGTCCAGTCCTAGCCAGAAGAAGAATTCTGCTGCAGACTGAAACATTAGCAATACTGTAAACAAGAGTATGGCCGTGCAGTCATTTGCTTTCATGGGAATCACACAAGGATGTGTGATTTGCATATTAGAGGTCAAGGGCCTAGTTTCAGCAGCATTGATGCTGAGTAGGTTTCAAGAAACAATAATATTCTCATTCTGGAGTTAATCTGCTAGGATTGACAAATGTCAGTTTTTCAAAACCCAACAATTACAGGTATCATGCTCTCAAATGAAAATATACTCTATGGGTCCTCAATAAATAGTACCTAGCTGACTGACAGTTAAACACCCCCATAAACAGACAAACACTCCTAGTCAATGTGTGCCTTATATTTGAAAAGACAGTATCATATCTACATGTGTAAACTAAAAATTAAATATAGGAAAAAATGAGATAGCAAAAACACTCTTAAGACATGAATTCCTTGAATGGCAATTGTGAATGCAGATCAAAATTACTGAGGTGTTTTAGAATTGAAGGTTTTCTCAGCAGCACAGATACTGAGAGGAACAATTAATAAATGGGACCTCCTGAAACCAAAAAACTTCTGTAAAGCAAAGCACACGGTCAACAAGACAAAACGACAGAATGGGAAATGATCTTCACCAACCCCACATCGGACACAGGACAGATCTCCAAAATATACAAAGAACTCAAGAAATTGGTCATCATAAGAACAAATAATCTAATAAAAAATGGAGTACAGACCTAAATGGAGAACTCTCAACAGAGGAATCTAAAATGGCTGAAAGACACTTTAGGAAATACTCAACATCCTTAGCCATCAGAGAAATGAAAATCAAAACAACTTTGAGATTCCATCTTAACCTGTCAGAATGGCCAAGATCAAAAACACTGATGACAACTTATGCTGGAGAGATTGTGGGGTAAAGGGAACACTCCTGCAATGCTGGTGGGAATGCAAGCTGGTACAGCCCCTTTGGATATTGGTATGGCAATTTCTCAAAAAGTTAGAAAACAACCTTCCTCAAGACATAACAATACCACTTTTGAGTATATACCCAAAGGATGTTCAATCATAGCACAAGGACATGTGCTTAACTATGTCCATAGCAGCATTGTTTGTCATAGCCAGAACCTGGAAACAATCTAAATGCCCCTTGACTGAAGAATGGATAAGGAAAACGTGGTACATTTACACAATGGAGTACTACGCAGTAAGAAAAAATAATGACATCTTGAAATTTGCAGGCAAATGGATGGAGCTAGAAAACATCATATTGAGTGAAGTAACCCAGGCCCGGAAAGAGAAATATCATTTGTACTCACTTATAAGTGGTTTTTAAACATAAAGCAAAGAAAACCAGCCTAAAAACACAATCCCAGAGAACCTAGACAACAAGGAGTACCCTAAGAGAGACATACATGATTCATAGACAATGAGGCTGCACGGGTCTGCACTAGGTCCTCTGCATACATGCTGTAGTTGTTTAACTCAGGGGTTTTTGTGAGTCTCCTAACAGTGGGAGAAAGGGTGTTTCTGACTCTTTCACCTGCATGTGAAACCCTTTTCTTTTTCTGGGTTGCTTCATCTATCTTTCAGATGAGGGTTTATGCCTAGTCTTATGGCATAAGACATAAGCCAAACATGTTATATCATGTTCGATCAGTATCCCCAGGATGCCTGCTCTTTTCTGAAGAAAAATGGAGGAGCAGTGGAACTCTATGCCCCAGTCTTAATCATGCTGAAATTGCATCCGGTGTCCTTCTCTAAAGCAATGGGCATATCCATAGCAACTGAGATAAGCTAAATTTTTGATTATTGATTGTTGGGCCAGTATTTAACAATGCCATGAAATTAGTAAAGATTTAACAATACCGAGTTTAATATTTTATTTTCTTAATAATGAGAAGACTTCATTCCATACCTGCACCAAACAAAACATGTTTAAGTATACAATACCTGATGCATTACTAGGTACTTACTTAATAAACATCTGTAATTCTGGCTCACTGAAATTCACTAACAATGAGCATAATGACAACTTCTCCAACATTAGTGCTTTATTTAGTATCATATCTCTAAAGAGTGAGAGACAGGAAGAAGTTAATGTCATTTATTTGCAATATTTTTATATTGATTTTATTTTTATTCATGTTCTTATGAGAGTGTATGTGCACCTCTGTACAGGCGCACTCATAGCTAGAAGAGAATATTGAATCTGCTGGAGTTAGAGTGACAAGCAATTGTTAATCACTTGATGTCGATGCCGAAAACCAAACTATTGTCCCTTATCAGCAAGTGCTTATAACAGATTCACCTTGTCTCCATCCCCACAAGGAGGGATTTTGGTTGTGGCTCTGAAATTAAAAAAAGATACAGGTGTAAGAGGTAACAGAGATCCAGAAAGAGAAATATGGTATGTATTTACTTATTAGTGGATATTAGCTATTAAATAAATGATATTCAAGCTATATACGACAGACTCAGAGAGCATAAGCAACAAGAAGGGTTCTGGGAAGAAGTACGGATATCCCGGAAAAGGGGAAACAATACAAGTTCTGAGGGTGAGCTTCAGGAAGGTATGACAGGAATGTGAGGGATCAGGTGTGTGTGGGGGTGGGGTAGCGATGGAGGGAAAGTGTGGGGGTAGGTAACTGGAACTGGGTGGGGGGAGGCATTAATGGGTAGTGAGAAAATCTAGTATAGAGAAAACTTCCTGGAATCTATGAAGCTGACCCCAATCAGGTCTCCTAGTAATGGAGGGTACAGAGCCTGAACTGGCCATCTTTTGTAGTTGGGCAAGGCATCCATTGGTGAGAATGGGTTATATTTGGTTGAGCTGTTGGCCAAAGAGGTCCTACGGTGATCTGTAAACAACCAGGACTGATGCTAAGACAGAAGGTCACCCTCTGAAAACTGACTCAAGGGGCCCCATTGCTGAGGACAACTTCCTCTCAGCTCATTGAACATAGAGAGGTAGAGCTGGTCTAGGATTGGGGCCTTCACCCCTATATTCTAGTCTGTCTGGTGGGGTAAGGCACTTTTCAGGCTATGGAAAGAGAAATCTGGACACCAACCCAGCAACAAAGTCCTCCATCTACAATCTGTCCTGCTTGCAAGATATGCTAGGGCAATGGGGAGTGCAAAACTTGTGGGAGTGGCCAACCAACGCCTGATTTAACTGGAGGCCCACTCTAACACTGCTTAGACGGCCAAGAACCTGAGACTGGATAGCCCAGAAACTAGGGTAGAACCAAGCATGACTGGTCTAAAAAGCGAACAAGCAAACAAAAACGATGTAACGATTCTTAATTGTGCTATACTTAGAGATCTGTGCCTTGGTCATTCTTCATCAGACAGGTTTCCTCTAGCAGCAGATTCTACCCAGTGCAGAGACCCACAGCCAGAAATTATGTAGAGAGAGACTTTAAATTGGAGATCTCGATCAGGTCCCACACGTGGCGAATGAAGAATCCCTCAGAAGAGGGGAGGAAAGATTATGTGAATCAGAGGGGGTGGGGGACACCAGGAGAACACGGTCCCCCGATTCAGGTTTCACAAGGGCTCACAGAGATTGAAGTGGCAAGCACTGGGCCTGTCTGGGTGTGCACCAGGTCCTCTGTGTATGTTACAGCTTTGAACTTGGTGGTTTTGTGGGAACCCTAACGGAGGGAGCTGGTGTATTTTTAACTCTTGCCTGCTCTTGAGTGGCTTTTCTTCTTATTGGGCTACCTTGTCAAGCCTCGGCAAGATAACTGTCTTCTTTCCTTGCTGTATCTTGTCTTGCCCTGTTCGACTGCTTTCTCTTGGAGACCTGGTCTTTTTCTGAAGAAGAAATAAAGGAGGAGTAGTGGCTCTGGGAGAGATGGAAGGTGCTGGTGGTGGCTGGGAGGAAAGGAGGGAAGGGAAACTGTTGGGATGTATTGTATGAGGGAAGAATCTATTTTCAGTAACAAATAAAAAAGTTCTGGAAAATTAAAACATACATATTAATAAAGAATGAATACTTAGAAACATTTTAAAACATAAATATGTATACACACAAATAAAAAAAAAAAGAAAGAAAGAAAGATCCAGAACTGGCGCAATGGTCAGAGAAAGGGAGGAGAGCTCTGCTCCCTCTGGTGGCACAACTGAATCCCTGAAAAGCGTTCACAACTCTGATGACTTAAAGCAGAAGGCTAAGATCACTAAACTTCCAGTAACTCTTCTTACAGACAGATTAATGGAGGGCTTAATTGGAGACCCAAACTCTGAATGAAGACAAGATTCAAACCCTCTGAATGAATCACTGCGACAGTCTCTTAATTGTCCTACCTGATTCCACATCATACTTCCCAGTTGAAAAATAGCAGCTGGGGACTGGAAAATGTCTCAGTATGGAAAGTGCTTGCACTGTTGACACAATAATCTGAGTTGTATTCCTAGCACAACCCACTGTGTGTGTGTGTGTGTGTGTGTGTTTGTGTTGGGGAGTGGCAGGTACCAAATATTATGGCACCTTTAAATATAGAGCTGGGAAAGCAGAGACAAGGGCATCTTTGAAATTTGGTGGCTACCCAGTCTAGCCAATCAGTGAGCTCCAAATTTCAATCAGAGACTCTGTTTCAAAATACTGAGGTAGAAAATAAGAACGGATGATACTGAACCTCTGTCCCCTGCATTAATTATATACATATGTATACACACACACACACACACACATCTCTGTGTACACAAAGATACATGTACAGGAAAATGTATAAACCCATACCACCCCATAGCTACAGAGAGAATATATCAGCTGTGGTAATTATTTTAAATCATTAAATGTAAAACTATGCCTGCTCCCTTGCTCTAAGTCATCAAAGGGTTAGTGGACTCCATTCAGCAGACACCTGAAAGCAAAGAACTGCAAATCACCCATTCTGCTCCAGATACACAAGCCCTTCTTGCTGTTTAATCATGCCAAACATCTTTCTGTATGCAGGTTTCTAGCCTGACCTTTACTATATTTCTGACATGTTTCTATTTTATGACATGTTTATCATTGTATGTAATTTATACATTTAATTTTGTCTTCTATATAGAACAAACTATTACAAAAACAGGCCATCCGTGCTTCTTTCTATGTAACAGACTCAGCCATTTTCAGGAAGTATCACTCACAGAACTGCACATCAGTCCTGAAACCTAAAATGGTGTAATCTATAGTACCTACATGGGAAGCTAGCTTTGCAGAATACCTTTGTTCAACAAGACATCTTTAAAACTTCAATCTAAGACCTTTAGGAAATAAATATAAGATTCTCTCCCCTGTTTTGCTTTCCTCTCTTAATCTATGAACAGTGTATTCAGTGTTTCAATTTTTAAAAAGCATTTTCCCAAAATTGCTGCATCTTTTATTCAAATTTATATTTTTTTACCAGAACTTAATATCATCAGAAATTGGGAATTAATGCATGTGCAAGTGAGGGAAGGTTTATGTCTTCATTCTCTGCGCTTGCATTAATCCTATTTGTAGATGAGGACAGAAGAATCTTACTGCTCAGTTATAGAATGTTTCAAAGCCAAGAAGGAATTTATTCTTTGGTTAATTTGTGTTTTGAGCTCTTTAAGATGAAAATTATCAGAAAAGACCCAGAGCCAGTGAGATCTGTGTTTTCCAGAACTGACTTTAAACAGAGAGATAAAGGGAACACTCCATAGCACAAGCTCCCGTTACCGCAGATGGTAGTAAAGTCAGAAGAACGGTAAATAATAACTCCAATGTCAGAGCAAAAGGTGGACCACTTAAGGACTGGGGTAAAAGATGGCCAAAGTCAGAAATCAATTCTGAGAAATGTAGACTACAGGATTCTGTAAAGGAAGAAAAAGAGCCAAGGTCATGAAAGCCAATTAAAGACAGCTGCAGCACGGTCCTGGAAGGGTGATCAATACCCACAGAAAACAAGTTTCCAAATGGTGCAAAGCTTTGGGTATCTCCTTAATGATGAAGGCAGGAAGAATGATCGACCCCTGAACTAGAATAGCGTCAACATGCAAACGGGAGGATTTTCAGGTGCTATCAAAGAAAATAACCGGATCACTGGAGGGTATTGCTGTTGTTATTGAAAAGCTTACATCTTGAAAAGCAAGGACAGACAATAGAGACCAGGAGCAACTGTAATGGTACGAAAAATTAAAATTCCACTTTCCTTAACCATTTTTGATGAAATAGTTATATGACTTTCCAACAGGCAGCACACTGGATATCACGATAAAGTGTTTCGCTAACAGTGGTAATTTTGTTGTTAAAAAGAAAGGGAAGTGGCCTGTGAAATTATACGCATCTCTCTCAAAATACTGAATGGCAAAAATAGACGAGCTGCTTCTAATGCCCCGTGGTGGTCTGAGTGAGAATTTCCCAAGTATAATTAGATGTTTGAATACTTGGTCTTCACTTGGTGGTTTGATGTGAGTAGGATTGGGAGACATGGCCTTGCTAAAAGAAGTATACACCTGGGTGTGGGTTGTTCAAAGCCCAATCACACTCCAGATTTGATCTCCCTGCTTCTTGCTTGCAGTTCAAGAAGTGAACCCTCAGTTTTTGTTTTGCCACCATGGGACCATAAACACAAGCAAGCTCTTTCTTCTGTAGCTTGCCTTGGCCATGGTGTTTGATCACAGCAACAAAAAGCCTCTGACCTCCCCGAATGCATCTTTCTCATCTTTCTTTGCTAAAGTGGTTGATAGAACAAATATTGATGTTTCTCTTTGGTAATTCTCCACTGGTTTTTTTCCAGTATAAATGGTCCTCAAAACATTAAATCTAGCTTTTATTCCAAATAATGTTAAACATTTCTGCTTATTTTCAAAACAAAGATTTATTTATATTCTGATATCTAAAAGACTTAATTTTATGAGATCAATAAACAACAGTCATATAAAATTATCACCCTGTTCGGTGTGTGTATATATTGTTTTACATGTTTTTATCACAACTTTATGAGGTATAACCTATAATTAGCGTTTCTTCAGAAGAGGAAATTAAGACATGGAGAGACCAAGATTTCTGGGATGGTAAAGGGCAGAGGATGTAAGTCTACAGGACCGCTCGGATCCCACCCTTTGCTGTTCTCTAGATCCGGGAAACAGCATTGCTTTCTCCGACAACAGTATCATATTCGTGAATATTATCCCAAATTGAAGAATTTAGATAAATCTGCATTCCATGGTTCCCTAATGAGAGTGAAAATGCCCACATCTTGGATGAGAAGCAATATTCCATCTCTCTTTCTTGTTTGTTAAATCAAATGAGATGATGCACAAGGCTTTATGAACAACTTGGCTTTGTAAGAATAGGGCCAAAGTTAGGTATGGTAATACACACCTATAATTCCAGTACTAGGAATGCCCCGACAGGAACATGGCAAATTTAAGGTCAGCCTAGCCTGCAAAGCAACAACACCTGCTTTTAAAAAATAAACTAATCAACTAACCAAAAAAAAAAAAAAAAAAGAAAGAAAAAAGAAAAAAAACACACTTTCCTGCTGGTTGCCAGCTTCATACTTTCCAAACTGAAAAGTAATCACTGCTATATCTGTCTTTCTCTACTTCTATGTCTCCATGAGACCCAATAGGAGACAGTCTTCATCTTTGTCCTGTTTTCTGGAGAGACTATAGCAAGGACACCTTAACATTTTATCTGTGAGAAAAGCCAAGTGCAACTTTACTCAGCTGTCACCAGCAAAACCTTGCAGTAGTCATTACCATTAGGGGGAAATGAGAGCTCCATGACAGAAGACATCGCGTCTTAATTAAAGGGATCCCGTGTGATAGGACAAACAAGATGTAGGCAAATGTCAGCATCCTAGGAGCTGGTGCTTTCACTAGACCCTCCTTTCATTCCATCCCAGTGAAAGGCATAAAAATGCATTGCCACCCCCTGCCTAGATACTAGAACAAAAGATGTGTCCTAGTGAAAGAAAACCAGGGTTCTAACAGTCCAGTTATATAAGCGAACACATAGACTATCATTTTCTTGCTACAAATGGATAAATATATGTGGGTTACAGCGAGAGAGCGTGGAGGTGCAGCTTTATCACCTCCCTGGCAATGCGGCTGTGCAGCACTCAGGCCCGTCCCAGCCCTGCGGCCATCATTAGTCTTTGCACATGGCAGCAATGAAGGTGTCTCTTAGAGTAAATCATTGGAGTATTTTTATAATCTCATATAAAATTCTCTAATATTTTTTTCTAAGTTTTCCAGGTTTGGGGTTTTAATCTTTTATTATTTACAGTGTGCTGCAGTTTGAAGGAAGATGGTGGCAAGATCTGAATAAATACCCGGATGAACAAAAGGGGTAGCAAGCAATTCTCTATTAAAAACTAATAAAGTCCTTCTTTGTCTTCTTATTATTGGTGTATCTCCCACTGCATGTGGTTCTACGAACTTTTACCATTCATCATAAGACAGTATTTGAAGAGTCCTTGTGAAAAGACCTGTATTTACAGCATTTTTAACTATCAGGAAGAACTTGGGCATCTACTACAACAGAACAAAATTTTCCGCTGTTTTAAAGGGTATCAGGATGAAGAAAATTGTTTGTAAAAAGGAAAGAAAACCCTTAAATAAAATAAATCTGCTTCAGATTCCAGTTGGACCATTAAGACTAGACGCTAGCAGGGCAGGTGATGTGGGTGAATGGAAACTGTTCAGCTTCATTGCCAAGGAGAATTTGGTAAAATCACACGCTTCTGACAATTCATCATTGTATTATTTATCAGACTACAGTTGGGGGAACAGATACATCATTTTCATTTTATTTTGGAAGGTTTCAAATTCCTGTTGCTCTGCACTATGACTAGATCTGATTTGCATCAAGGCTCAGATCAGGACTCAGAACCCATCGGTTCATGAAAGGGTTTGATCCCTATCTAGCGAGAGATAAAAGTGGAGTCAGTGCAAAAGGTGAAATCCTGAAACTGCTGCTGAGTCTGTGTCCTTGTGTAGCCAGCCCTTCTGAACCCACCCCAGCACACACAGGAAGAGAAACAGGCGGTGTGCCAAAAGACAAAGAGAGGAAGAGAGGAGAAAATGGTTGCCGAGCTGGAGTGATTAGTGTTGAATCCAATATAAAAATGGTCTTTGTTGCATTTAAAACTTCACTGCCTTTTTTTTTTCTGTATTAGTGACAGTTACTTTTCTCATGATAAGTACCATTTGTGCTTCTCAGAGACTGTGATCTTTAAAAGGCTCTATGCCTATTCTGGATCCTGTATGCCATTTGGATCGTCAGTTTATTTGTGGCTCAGCCAGCAGTCTGCAAAGTGGACTGCTTGTCCTGTCTTTACTCTCTTCCAGCAAGTGTTCCGCTTCGTTCTGGTCTCTTAGAACATTTCATTCTCAGAAGACAAGACACAGACTCATTCTCCTCTTTTTACTTCCCTGGGCTTTCAAACACTTCAAAAGTTTCTCAAGCAAAAAAAAAAAAAATGTTTAAAATCACATAATCAGAACTGGGTCATGTTTTTAATTATACTTTGAACTTCCGTACTTTTAGTTTGGAAGTGAAAAAAGTATCACAGGATGTGACTTCACACTTACATAGCCCAGACTTTATGTGCACTAATAATTTAAATGTATGAATGGAGACAAATTCAGTTGTACAGACATCTATCTGGTAACTTGGGATGCTATTTAGGAAACCACAATGTCATACCCTTCTTAATACATGTTTCGTCACGAAAGTACTAATGTTGGGTTTTAAGTAGTATCATTTCAAACATGGGCTTCTTTCCATATACAAAGACTAATAGTCTTAAGTGTTTTATGACATCCCCCTGCTCTGCTCATTTTCTTGAAAATGACGTAATTCCATCCTTCTATATGACCAAGTTACACTCCATTCTCTAAGCACAGGATTTCCCTTTACCCAGTAAGCTGAGAAAGACCACCAGTTCACAAGTCTGTTATTGTGAAATGTGACCAAAAAACACAGATGTGCAGGTATTTCTGTAATGAACCCCCACACCTGTCTTTGAGTTTTTATTAATCCTGCTACAGCAAGCTATCTTACTATTCACAGAAAACATTCTCAAAGCTGGTATAGGCGGGTCACATGGCAGTTCTATTTCTAGGTTTTTGGAGTAACTCACATACTGATTTCAATAGGGGCTACATAGGTTTACATCCCCAGCTGCGGTGAATTAGAGCTTCCTCTTTGCTCAGGCCCTTGCTAGCACTTGCCATCATTTGGTTTTGCTGTTTGTGTGTTGGTTTTGTTTTTGGTTGAAAGTTGTTCTTACTTGAATAAGATGGAGTCTCAAGTCAATTTTAACTGTCGTTTTCCTGATGAAATCCTGATGCAGATATTTTCATGCCTGAGTCGGTCATATGTAGTTACATCTTTTGATAACTTGATTTGTTTCATTTGCTCTCTTACTGATTGGATTGCCTGGTATTTTGTAACTTAATGCTTGGAGTTCTTTATTTAGTCAGATTTTAGTCTCCATGCCAACTCTATAGTAGACAAAGATTTTTTTCCCATTCTCTAGACCGTCTCTTCTCTGAATTGCTTCCATTTGTCAACTCTTGATTTTATTTCTTGTGTTATTAGAGTGATTGTCAAGAACGCTTTGCCTATGTCTATATGTTGAAGTGCTCTAGAGAGAATTTCATGTATTAAAGTCTTTGATTCTTTTAAAGAATTTGTTTTTGTTTAGCGTTTCTTATTGTTTTGTAAAAAGTCTGAGACAGGGACCCGATTTTGTCTTTTCCACATTTCAAGCTTTTCCAGCACTATTTGTTTGAGAGAATTGTTATCCGATGTGTGGTTTGGCTCCTTTGTTGAAAATACGCTGGGCACAGCAGAATAGGTTTATTCTTGGTGTTCAGTTATAATCCATTTATCTATGTTTCAGCTTCTGAACCAATTTCATGCTATTTGCCATCAAAATTCCAATGACACTTACCACACAAATATAAAAATAACGTGGTTCATATGGAAGACAAAATATCCCAAGAAGCTAAACCAATCCTAGCCAAAGACTAACACTGGAGGCCTCAGAATTCCTGATTTCAAATTTCGCTACACAGTCATGATAACAAATTTTCTGTATCACTAAGCTGTCGCATAGACCTGAGTTATGGCATATTTGTTTTTACTCTGTTATTCTAGTTAATTTAATTCTCACTTTTGGATCATCTTTTCAAAAGCAAAATATATCTCAATAATTTTCTTCCAATACCTACAGAGCCCTCAATAGCGAGTAGATACTCAACCTCTGGTGGAGGAATGAATTTATTGAATGCTACACTAGTGTTTCTTGTCATCAGTGGGTTTAAGGGAAGGCGATAACTAAGGTAAAAATGCACTACTCACAGGGAGCGGTAGTTACAGTCTTAGACTTTGTGCTCAAATTGCTACCTGCTTCCGTGGGTAACCTCCCAATGACTAAAAGCCAATGTGGATATGGATCCCAGTAGGTGAAAACTAGCAAAGGTTTCATTTAACCACATTGCCAAAGCATAAGCTGTTGTGTACTTGGGGAATAAAGAAAAGGAGCCCAGAAAACCTTGATACAGTTTTAGCTTTTGAGACAGGTTTTTCATCCAATCATTCTTAAGCATCTTTTTCATATTTGTCTTTGAAGAAGGCAATTTATATTTAGCAAGAACAACTATTAATTAGTATTCATGGGCATAGCCTTTCTGTTTGTTCTGATGTTCCAAAATTGCAAGGAAAAAATTCCTGCCATTTAATTATATTAAATCAGATATGTGAACAACAAAATTCTGGCATCAAGGACTGTATTAACAAATTGTGCCAATTAGAAACACACAGTAAGTATTATGCACACCCTTTTTCATCGTGGATTTTAAATCATATAATGGCACAGTAACAAACACAGCTAGCATGGTATGACTGCCACATTTTCCACACGTTCATTTTTAGCTCCTTTGCCTTTTGCAGAAAACATACAGTGTGCTGTAGGCCTATACGTAAATGCTTCCCAAAATATAGGAGATAATTATATGCTTAAAAAGTAATATGCAAATATAGTTCTTCAGATCATCGTGAGCACTTACTTCTCCATATGGGAAGCTAGCCAAATAGTGAAGACACACAGCACTTTGGGAAGTCATCCATTTTTAATACAGCAGGCAGCGCCCAGTCAAAGAAGGAGGTGAAACTTCTATGACCAAGTGCACAACCCAATGAAAGAAAACCTCAAAATGACGATGAACAACATCGAGCAGGACGTCATTAGAAAAGTCCATTCAAAAATGTCTGGGGTGAGAATAAATGTTGGCAATCACCAAAATGACGCAAATTAAATATTATTTATTTGCATCTTTCTTCAGAAATATCCTTGAAAAGATTGAAAAGAGGAGGTGCCACTGGATGAACTATTTTTAGATACCTTTAAAAAGGGATTTTTTATTTCCTTCTCCCTCTCTTTTCTCTTTCCTTCCCCTACCCCTGTGTGTGTGTTTGTGTGTGTATGCACGTGTGTGTGTGTGTATGTGTGTTGAAACAGAAAAGAAATGGACATCAGGTGTTTTATTCTCTGTTTCTCACTGATCCCAAAGCTGACCTGACATTCAGCATCCTCCCTGCTTTTCTCTCTACTTTGCTGGAGGTCCAGGTGTGTATTCTCAAATGAACACACTTTCCCCATGGTGTTATAACTGAAGCTCAGGCCCCCTGGTGTGTGCTATTCCCTACTGTGCCACCTCACCTCCCTGAACTATGTTCTGGGTCCTCTTTCTACTCTGCTACCTTGAGTTTGTAAAGACAGCGATGCATTTTGAAACCAGGAAGAACGAGGTTGTTGACATTTCTATTCTTCCTACTCAAGGTTAACTTGACTTTTCAACGTCTTTGATGGTTTCACTCAGAGTTTAGGAATATATTTCTGTTTCTGAAGAATGCTGTTAAATGATTAGTTTTTTCTTCTAGCTATAGATTTCTTTTCTTGGTGCTGTTGTCTCTCTTTTCAAATAGCCAAATCTTGGTTTGTTTCTACTCTTCTACTCTTTTTTCTTCAATTTTTATTTAATTTTTTTAAGGTTAATATTTACTATTTTTGCTTCCTGACTAACTGGTATTTTTTCTAGTTCCTTGAAAAATAAATTTATTTTGTCTTAGTGACTGGAAGTCTGCTGTCTTCCTTTGGTTGCATCCCGAATACTTGTAGGCTTGCATTGTTTTCTGTATACCTGAATGAGTGAATATCTCTTTCCAGGATTTAGAGACTGCTTTCAGGGAGGAAAGCTATTTACAGGCATGTAGCTAAGAAGACACTGGAGAGGACAGTGCAGCCACTCTGTCATCTGAAGTCCGTGATGGTGACAGATGGAAGGGCCATCTAGCAAAGCTTATGAGGTCTATGGTAGCATCAACAGCTGGAAGGTCTTGTCATAAGGACTCTATTTTTGTCTTCCTACTCTCCTGTCAGGCTCTGGGGAAAGTTGAAGCAGAGAAAGACTTTTTTGGTACTATATTCTAAGGTTGGCTGAATATATATGGGTCAACACTGGTACCTAAGATGTATATAGATGTGTAATGGCCACTCTGATGGCCATGTGGGGATGGGCAAGTGGTCGCAGCTCTAGGATTGGTGGGGGAGCAGTGTACATTGGCATGAACTCTGGGCAGCTCCACTGATGAGAATCAGTGTAGCAAAAATAGCAAACGCTTTTCTTTGGTGGCAGAAGCTGTGCGTATCTATGAAGGTGATGGGAGTTCCTAAAATTCTAGGCAACTGAGCTCTGTTGTGCATTTTCTTTCTTTCTTTCTTTCTTTCTTTCTTTCTTTCTTTCTTTCTTTCTTTCTTTCTTCTTTTTTGTTTGTTTTTTTGGTTGGTTTGTTTGTTTTTGTTTTGTTTTGTTTGCTTTCAGAAAACAGGATAGCAAAGGGGGACCTGTCTTTATGTGTGAAACTTTGAGTTTGTGCTTTCGGGCTTCTTTACCTTCATTTTGTCACTGATTTAGAGTTCCAGTTGTGTGTGTGTCTGTGTGTGTGTTTGCTTGTAGATGGTAATCAATAGCACTGATAGTAGCTTGTAATGCTTGTCTTGTGGGGGGCAAGGTAAATCCCTTGGCTAACAACTCAAAAAGATGTAACCTAATCTGGGTACTTGGATTTTATTTGATTGGGTGCTATATCTAGTTGGAGCATTCTCTCCCCTGTTATACATAAAGATCCTTTTGTATCTGTATGTATTTTAGGCAGTTTCTACAGTTATAGGTTTCCATAGAGCTTTTTAAGAGGCCATTAGTGTTTGTTATCCCTTTTCATATTTCCTCCTCTTTTCTGCTCTCCAATTCCCTACCCCATTTAATCCCTTTATTTATGCACAGGATCTTTAACACATGGATTTCAGTTTCCTTAAATCCCATGTTTGCTATTTTTGGTACCCTTATGATATCAGTCTGGTTCTGGTGATTCCTTTCAAACATTATAAAAATAGAAAAACATCTTTAAATACTTTTTAAAGTTTTACTTTAATATTTATTTTTATTATTTTATGTGTATGGGCATTTTGCCTGCTTGTATGCATGTATACCTTGAGGATTCAATGCCCATTGATGCCATCAGATATCCCTGCGAATGGAGTCATCAATGGGTGTTTGCCACTGTGGATGGTGGGAGTCAAACCCAGCAGCCAGGGTATTGTAATATGAGAGGCGTCAGGGCTGCATCCCGCCACCCAGCTAGCTTTACCCGAAATAATTACACGGAAACTGTATTCTTTTGAACACTGCCTAGCCCATTAGTTCCAGCCTCTTATTGGCTAGCTCTTACATATTGATCTAACCCATTTCAAATATTCTGTGTAGCACCATGAGCTGGCTTACCAGGAAAGATCTTAACCTGCGTCTGTCTGGAGTGGGAGAATCATGGCAACTCCCTGACTCAGCTTCTTTCTCCCAGCATTCTGTTCTGTTTACTCCACCCACCTAAGGGTTGGCCTATCAAATGGGCATAGGCAGTTTCTTTATTAATTAACCAATGAAAGCAACAGATTAACACAAGACCCACCTCCATCACCAGGGCTCTTAACCACTGAGCCATCTCTCCAGCCATATCTTTAAATAATCCTTTTCTTCTTATTCCTCCTCCTCTCTTTCCTCTGTTTTTTGTTTGTTTGTTTGTTTTGTTTTGTTAGAAGTTGGACAGTGGAGAGATGGTTCAGTGGTTAAGAGCATTGCCTGCTCTTCCAAAGGTCCTGAGTTCAATTCCCAGCAACCACATGGTGGCTCACAACCATCTGTAAAGAGGACTGGCGCCCTCTTCTGGCCTTCAGGCATACACACAGACAGAATATTGTATACATAATAAATAAATAAATATTAAAAAGAAAAGAGAGACAGATACCTATTTTATGCTTAGACAATTGCATATCTGTTCTTTTTGTTTGTTTACATTTAAGTATTTACTTATTTGTGTGCCAATGGAGGAAGAAGACAGTTGGTAGGAATCAGTTCTCTCCTTCCTGTTCAGACCCTCAGGCTAGGGGCAGCTGCCTCCCCTCATCCTGAGCTATCTGGGCATGGGGGACATTTGTCTCTCTGCTTACTTGGTTTCCAGTGGGGCGATTGCCTCGCTCTGCTCAGGAGCTCTGCAGTTGTATTGTTTTGCAGTTTTCTCAGTTCTTTCTTTTCTAGAACGTGAAAGAACAGCTCACTTGCTGCAGCCCATCCTTCTAATTTCCAATTGCTCATAGGCATGCACTGAGAGGCAAGGGGCAGGAAAATGTTCTTTGATATCAGCCTAACAGTTATTCTTAAGTAGAGGATTCCCTTAGAGGTGTCGACATGGAACCACACTGGATTCCTAAAACTCATAGTCTTTAATCTAATTCCCTTTCACTAGCCAGGAAGTAATTCAAGACCTTGAACCCTTTTTATTTTTTTTTGTTGCTCCTTTTACTGTCACCATCCCAAATATTTATTTTTAAAATTTAAAATATCAACCTGCCCTGTTTACGAGCCATGCAAAAGTGAATTTTAGAACATCGTCACTCTATGTAAAACTACAGAAATTTCAATTTGTTTACTAAGACATTTCTTATGCTCTTAAGCTGATGTATGTGCAAAATTTGAAGCTTTAAAATATCCAAATGTTTTGTTTCTGATTTAGATATAAAGACAGGAAGAGCAAGGGACACAGGGTCTTAGGAAAATGGCTACTGTCTTTTAAAGAGAGCCTCTTCTCTTGTCATAACCCAGCATCTCCGTCTATCGTCAGGCAGAAACCCAATTAGTTATTAATTGATGTGCATTAAAATTCATTAACTCTGCATGTGAGGTCTGTACTATAATTAACTGTCTTTCTTACCTTTTGTTCTGAAATCTCTTGGTAAAAGATCCCATTGCTAATAAGAAGCAGGGAAAGAGTTTTGCTGTCTGTCATTAGTTAGAAGCAAGGTCTCCAGAAGGTTGTGCAGCTGAGTGCCCAGCACACCAGATTATAGCTGTGTGGCATTGTTGAGTATCCATCATGTCAGATCATAGCCATGTGGCATTGCCAAGTCTTTAAGCATTCATTTCTTGGGTCAAATTTATTTTTGAGATATTTGAAAGAAAGGATGGATGGGAGTAACAGAAGTTTTTTTGGTGCAATGTTTTAATCTGATTAAGATCTTTACATATTTAATGAAATTTTGTATGTGTCTTCAACCAAATCAAAATTACATTCAGTTGAAGAATTAAAGTAAAAGAACAACCTTGCAATCATACAGCTTCAAAGAGTTTTGAAAGTATATAAATTTTAAACTGAATTTGTGGAGATCATGGCATAGTTTCTTAAGAGACACCTAGCAAATGAATGATAGACAAAATAAATTTTTACTGCATACTCAACCAAAGCAAGAATTTTCCTGAGTAGTTTGCAGCCAGCTTCCTAGCTGATATTTGGAAAGATTTACAGTAACAGTTATTTTGGATCTTTGGTATCTGTAATCTACATATATATATATATATGTAATCTTTCTAAATATCTCTTATCTCAAGTATCTTCAAAGTTGGGCATGATGAGAATTATGTGCAAACCTTATTTAGATGGAGACCCTGATCGTTTTGGAGTGAATTCCATCTGTGTGTAGACTTGAAAGAAAGAAAATTATCTCAAATGAGAAAGGTTAAAATTCATAAAATTTAGAGGAAAGCTATTGAGAACTTTTGACTCTTTCTGCTTCTTTGCTCTCTATTTAACTACTGGTGCTCTGTGGTTTCAATGATTTTCCTAAAGTCAAGGTTTTGCTAAGTATTACCAGAATGCTGGCACTGTATGCTCTCTACCTAGCATATATTAAGATCTTTCTAGTGTCTAATGAACGTAACACTTATCTTCAGTGTATAAATCTGTCATTGATGTTTACAGTAATCTGGATGTGCTGTCTGCAGGTTAAGATAATTAACTACATGTAACAGTTAATATTTACTTTAACGCTACCATGTTATGGTCACATGTGCCAGCATCCTATGTCTGTTATATAATTTAACCCTTAGGTGAGCTCTGTAGATAGATTCTATTATAATTTTCTTTGCTTAGCAAAATGAAAGCATAAAACTCCAAGGTCAAATAATATGCCCAAGGCTGAAACACAACAAAAGTGGCCTTTGTTTCTAAATGCTACCTGTTTTCACTACAGACTAATGTAATGGTGGTCCACTATGGTCAAATGATCTATGTGAATCCAATCTCATCTTGTAACCATTTCTAGTTGTTTCTAAAATGTTTTAAAATAATCGTCCATTGAATTACAAATCAGACAATTTCCTCCTGCTTCTTGGGTTTGCACTAGACCTAAATAGAGAAACAGGTGATGATAGAATTCTGTTTTGTTATCGTTAAATTTAAGGATGTTGCCTCCCCATGGCCATCTACTACACTAGAATAGAAGCCAGACCTTTACCCTGTCCTGAGGCATTAAGGGATCTCAGTCTTGTTTATACTTGTTTTCAGCCTGTTAATCTTTTCTCTACTAATTACATTCTAGCTGCAAAGTCTTGTTTGTAGCTTCCAAACTATGCCATGCGTGTTTTCACAGCGTTTTTACCCTCGGATTATGCTACTGAAGATTAGGAGTTAAAACATTAGTCGAGGGTGATCAGAAAGAAAAGTGCCTTAGCCCTTATAAAGAGCCCTTGCTAGCCCCGTGGTGGTGGCGCATGCCTTTAATCCCAGCACTCGGGAGGCAGAGGCAGGCGGATCTCTGTGAGTTCGAGGCCAGCCTGGTCTACAAGAGCTAGTTCCAGGACAGGAACCAAAAACTATGGAGAAAACCTGTCTTGAAAAAACAAACAAACAAACAAACAAACAAAGAGCCCTTGCTGCTTTTTCAATGGACTAGAGTTCAGTTCCCAGCACCCTTATCAGGCTCACTGAGGTTTGTAACTTCAGCTCTAGAGGATCTGGTGCCTTTTTTTTTTTTTTTTGGATTTTTTGAGACAGGGTTTCTCCGTAGCTTTTGGTTCCTGTCCTGGAACTAGCTCTTGTAGACCAGGCTGGCCTCGAACTCACAGAGATCCGCCTGCCTCTGCCTCCCTAGTGCTGGGATTAAAGGTGTGTGCCACCACTGCCTGGCGATCTGGTGCCTTTTTTAGTCACCATGTGTACCTGCACATACAAGCAAACATTCACAAAAACACATATACACACATAAATAAAACAATAAATTCGTTTTAAAAATAGGAAAAATATTAAGGGTTGGCTCTGAGTATCACTTGAATTCTATGTACCAAGCAACCCCAGAGAACTGCTTAAGAAGGAATTCCAGGCTCTGGAGCAACACTAACTACTCAGAGCATGTAATACAGGATGGGAGAGAATGGATACATCTTCTCTATCTGAAGATTTCTGTGGACAAATGACATATTATTGGATGGGCAAGAGAATTACAGAGTAAAGAAATTGGACTTCCATGGTGGAAGGAGAGTATAAGGGGCTATATGATCCCTCAAAAAAAGAGAAGGATTTAAAGTTCAGCCCTGGCTGGAAGGACACATTAGTCTCAACAGAGTATGAGAGGGAAATTAGAGGTTAAAGAACACTCAGAAGTTAGCAACTGGGAGGGATATTTCTCATATGAGGGGAATCTCAGTGAATGGGTAAGAGCAAATAGAAGGCAGAGGACCGAACCAAATCTGCCACTCATCATATGTTAAAGGCCTAACCCCAGTAGGATGGGTACTTGAAGATGGGGCATTTGGTTCAGTTGTGGCCACAGCAGTGGGGCTTTCATGGTGCTATGCTGACATTCTTGTCTTTGTCCTATACTCTCCGTAAGTGTGATGAATTAGATGTCCGGACATCCAGTCTGTGGTGTTTTGTTATGACATCCCAAGCTGATGACAACAAATGGTTTCCAATTTAGTAACAAAAGGTTTCCATGCGACAAACAACCCGTGTCTTGTCATTTGTCACACTCAAAGGACAAGAGCAGATTAAAACCAGAAAGACAAAATGTTTCTCTATTCATTCAATTCTTTCTCCCTTGACCTGGCTGGTTGATCCTGCAGCAGCAGAGAATTGAAAGAAGCCTGAGGAAGGGAAAATGGGAAAAGGAAGCCTTTGCCCAAATCCCACCCACTCTTCTCTCTAAGGCTGAGGCAAGGCCAAATAGAAAAGAATAGAAAATTTGCGTTGGATGACAACTTTTTTTTTAAAGTGTTAAACAGCATTAAGTTCTTCACACATGCGAAAGATGAGGAAGAAGGAATTCATCCAAGCTTGCATCTAGAGTCAGAGAAGAGATGTTTAACAATTTGATTTGAAGCAATAGTGACATGAAAAACATTTCTTTCTGCTTCTACATAACATAGACACTAATCAACCAATCAGACCTTGCAGTAAAACAATACAATACCTATATTAAATGAACCTAGAAATGCACACAATGGCAGTGGTGAAGTGGCAACCAGAAATGCATTTTCCTTGTTAGATCAGTCAAGGCAGTGAAGGCAAAAGAGATGTTGAGCTAGGATTTCAGCATTATATAAAAATTCAAGCTTGAGGGCACATACATACAATTCCAGATGGAGAAACTTTAATTCAAGGGCAGCCTGATGACATAGGAATTCCAAGCCTTCCTATGATACCTTGGAAGCACTTCCCTAGCAAAACTTAGACAAATAATAAAAAAATAAATGAGAAGAAAGGAAGGAAGGAAAGAAAGAAGGAAAGAAGGAAGGAAGGAAGGAAAAAAGAAAGAAGAAATGAAGGAAGAAAAGAAGAAAGGATGACATCCAAAAATTGAGAATAGAGGGGCTGAGATTTCAACAAAATCAATGAGTCCAGAAAGGCAGTTCAAGTTCTGAGGGTGAAAACCATGTGCTAAGAAGACAGTAGGCAATTGCCATGTTCTAGAAAGATAGCAAAGAGAATGAGGCATAGAAGGGGCCACAGGTTCCAAACATTGTGTTTTTATTTCTGTATTTGGAGAATAAAGGTAATACTTTAGGAGCTGAGATGTGCAGTGACAAGCAGTTGAGAAAATCCAGATAACAAATATATGTACACATTTGTTACATATATTTGTGTATACACACACCTAAAGAATATTACTTTGTACTGTGAAACTCAGGAGAATTTTGACATCATTTTAGAACTGAACAGTCACTGGCTTAAAAAAAATTCATGAAAAAATTGCCCATTGTCCAAGTCTTGTTTAGATAGCCATGTTGACTTCTCCAACACTTCTCAGAGACACACAGATATCCTAACCTCTGCCTCTTCAATCTTCCTACTCCCTCTTCTGCCATGATCCCTGAGCCTCTGGTGCAGGTCAGTGCAGGTATTGGGCAGTAGATGTATCTGTTGCTATTGGGTACCAAACTATCTTTTGTTCTCTGCATTTTCATCAGTCCAACAGCAGTAGACATGCTAACATGAAAGGGAGAGACCTCCCAGAGCCCAGGATGTAGACAAAGAACTGCAGGCAACTGGGGAGTGTTCAGATGACTGGGAGAAATGGTTTGCCCCAGGAAAAGAGTATGAGCTACCTAATATCAAGTGGTGAGCCCTGAGATCATATACATGCATGTATATTATATGGACTGAGCAGGTTGTATTTATGCATTTTGGAATACACACACAGACACACACACCATCACCACCACCACCACCAACAATAATAACAACAGCAGCAGCAACAATAACGACAACAATTAAGGAAAAAGTGGGCCATGAATTTGAGAGAGATTAAAAGGTGCATGGGTAGGATTGAAGGGAGAAAGGAAAATATGAATTTCAAAAGACAAATAACTGTAAGGACTCCATCCAGTTTCACTCTAAGTTATAATATAGCAAGAAAAGAAGTCTTCTACGTGAAAAAAGATGAGAATTTCAAAGTCAGAGAACTGAGTGGGTGCATCCAGTCCATCCCTCCGATCCTCCTTTTGTAGATCAAAAGGAAGCTTCGGGCTCAAGGGAACGACTCCTCACATTACCAAGATGGTAGCTGGTAGAGGCGGAAACAAAGATGAGTCTCTGGATGCAGTCATTGAAATGTGTTTTTGCTCAGCACACTGGAGCTTCCTAAAATGTAGGAACAATCAGGATCAGTGTCCTGGAGCCCTTGGTAGGGAAGAGCTAATGGGACAGAGTGGAGACACGATGAACTCACCTCGCTGGATTTGCCAAGAAGCAGGTCAGTTTTATAACACTTAACATTGTTCCTCAAAGGAGAACCTCAGTGACGTCTCTTGAATATTCTGTGGCTCTCGCTGGAGTCTCCACTTAACTAATAGCTGAGCTACCCTTGGTCTTCCCAGGGATCGTGAGACAATGACTATAGTTTCTGGACCCTAAGAGTGGAACTTAAACAAGTTGCCCTATGAATGGCAGACAAGCAAAACAACAGATAGTATTGTATTTGTGAATATACATCATACTTTATATTAGAAGAAGCAATTCAAACTCTCCTTTGAAAATAGGGGTGTCTGAAAATGCATGGTTTATGAAAGAAGACATTTTATAGATCATATTTAATCATAAAAGCTTAATAACCGAAGTCATGCATGAACTATATCTTCTCATGACTTTGCCTCTTAATTCTGGGTGACACAACTAAAATGACTATTATTATCTTTTTTTTCGAGACAACATTTCTCTGTGTAGCCCTGGCTTTCCTGGAACTTGCTCTGTGAACTAGGCTGGCCTTGAACTCATAGAGATTCCCCTTGCCTCTGCCCCCAGAGCAATGGTATTAAAGGTGTGTGGCACCACCACCTGGATAAAAGTGATTGTTTTCTACACATTAACTGAGAGATAGATACCTTGCAATATAAACATACTATTAACACAGCAGAGCTCTTTGTCCTTCTGTACCCATGATGGAAAGACCATGGCAATTTCTAGCCAGGATAAAACCTACAGGTCTTTTGCTACTATATTATGATTCCTGGTTTTATGTTTTTAGGTGAGTTCTGTTTGTGACTCTACATCTGCATGTGTTCCTTGTTCTTTCTCTTTGACTCTTTGTTTTTCTTTTATTTGTTGTTTGCCTTGTTCTATTCAGGTGTGTTTGCTTATTTACTTTTAATCTTATATTACTTTAAGATTTTTTAGAAACCTGTTTGTTTTCTAATGAGAAAGCAAAAAAAAAAAAAAAGATGTATAGTTGTGTGGCTGGGGAGGAGCTGGGAAAAGCTAAGGAAGGACAGAAAGCATTTATTTAAAAAATCCCTACAGAGTGAACTCAGGCAGCCCTTCTACTGCTCGCTTCAGATTCCTCATTAACTCACAATGCTTTAAATTCATGACTTTATGATTTGAACAAAACTATATCATAAAATAGACAACAGGAGAATCATTTTTGGAACTTATGAAGATGCAAATAAGTGGTAGTGTCTTTCGTGTCCGTGGAGAAACTGGAGGAGATATAATGCCTAGGTCCCCTGAAGGACAAATGGAGGTTACAGCCTCAAAGCCTGTGGGTCTGATTTTGAGTTCATCTCAACGAAAGAGGCTTTGCTGAGCTTCATTCACACCCAGTGCTTCTAATTTGATGACATTTTCTAATAGCAACCGCAGTAGCATCTAAGAAAATACTGTAACAGTGTTACTAATTCAAGGGAGGTTCCTGGTTTGAAATGGACTTTGAGGAACTTGGATTGCAAGAGTCCATGAGGAGAGGAGACAGAGTCTTGCTGAGCTGGTGCTGAGTCCCAAGACTAAGAAGTGTTCACAAAGCCTGAACTGAAGCATTTCAGCTGCATGTTTCTCCTGAGGAACAGCTTCCTGAAACAAGAACTGGCTAGCTGTATTAAATTTTAATTTTCATTCTTTTAAGGAAATTTTCACATTGTCTGGGATCAATATTTTTCCTTGCTGAAACTAATTACTAAAAACGATGCATACACATTCTGCAATGCACTAAACATGCAACAATAAAAATTTCTTTAGAAATGACAATGAAGTTATTATTATTGTTATTGTTATTATTATTATTAGTAGTAGTAATACTATTACTTTTGATGTTTTTAAGACAGGGTTTCTTCTTGTAACAGCCCTGGCTGTCCTGGAACTCTTTCTGTAGACTAGGCTGGCCTCGAACTCACAGAGATCTGCCTGATTATTTTTGTGTTGAGTTACCTATTAGCAGTGAAAAAACTTGAGAGTGTAAAGTTAATAAAAACATGGAGGCATTTTAGCTTTGTTGCACATCCATGTGTGCATGTTAGCATGTGTGTGTTTGGGAGTGTGTATTTTTTTTTAATTATGAGCATTCTATCATAATTATTTCTTATATATATAAAAGGAACAGGTTGGAGTAAGAGTAGTAACTGAAATGCAACAAAGCTTACAGTAATCAAAAATCACGGGGGAACATACCTATCTACATTCTTACTTTTCCTTGTGGTGGGAAGTGAGCACATGAACCTCTTGACTGAAGGAAGAGACAGGCCGTCAATGGGTATGAGTTTGCCACAGATGGCCACAGAACTCTGTAGAGTTCTTGACGGTGACCTTTGGCTTTTTAGAGCAATGATGGCACCCTCTATTCTTCGGTTATCTTTTTTGACTATGAAAAATGATGAGAGATTATTAATTCATGGAGATTGCTCTTCATTTACTTGGTGACATATGAAATCATAATTTCCACGGTGATAATACATGACCATTGGCAACCCAGAAAATTTCCTGCATTTGCACGATATCCTGCGTACAGTAGCACTGGAGGAGAGGGGGTAGGGAATGCGCTCCATGTGCTCACTCCATGATTCTCCGGGAAATGAAATCACTGCCAACACATGCCACATTGACAAAATCCTGAGCAGACTTGAAAACCTCTTAGCTGTGTGTAAGAGGCGTGTGAGACGCACGAAGAGTCCGTAGCTGTGGTGATCACCAGCACACAGACAAATGCTCTTTACTTGAACTAGGCATAAGATGGATGAACAGTGAAATGGGAGGTGGGAGAAAGTAATGCCTGTCTCTTTTACAAGCTGGTGAGGCACCCCACAAGGACAGAGGCCTGTGGGGAATAATGCTTCATTCACCGCTATTTGCAAGTGACGAACAGCTGAAGGGGATGGTTTCCTTCTGGAGAGAACAAAATAAGCCTACACCGTCTCTTCTCAGCACGGTGAAGCACCTTCATTACCCAGAATTTGATGCAGACCTCCCAGAAGGAGCCAATGCTGCTGATTCTATGTTGGGAGATTGCAAAGGTTGCACGTTTTTACCTTGAAAGCCAGAAAAGTTTTCTTCTTCTGTGAGATCAGTGACCCCCACACTCTGCCATTAATAGCAATAATTAAAAGGTGCTCAGAGAGGGAATGGATGGATGATTGCCACTGAGAAGCACATTCTCATTAATTTATTATCGAGTTTTAACTTGGCTTCATTAGGGCATGTCTGTTGAAGGCCATTTAAGACTCAGGGGACATACCTGTACTTCACATTGACTCCAGACTGGATCCAAGGGGAGGATCATTCTGGATTGTTGTTCTCCGCGGACCCATATATGCAGATAAGTGGAGGGACCACTGCCTTGTAAATCTCCCAGTTGGATGTGTGATCAATGTTAGGATGTTCTTGGGGTAGATAGAGCCAATTTTTAGGAGTCGGCTCTTGAAAGGGGTCATCAGCTGGGTCAGTTGTAAGGCACTGCCATGTTATTCTTCTGTCTCAGTGAGAAACGTGAGTCCTGTCTCAGAAAGCCGAAGACTCTGGTCTGATGATTTCTGAAAGCAACTCAGTGTTACTTTGCTCTCAGCATTTCTCATTATTTCCAGTTGTTGGATGTTTCATGAAGATGGTCCCATAGGAGAAGGTGAGGTTTCCATGAGCAGGTGCCATCGGGCCCATGGCAGAGATGTTCTCTAAATGAGCTCAGTCAGCACAGGGCATCTTTTCACTTCAACAATGCTCCCAGTGAAATAAATTATTCCTGTTATCTCTGTGCCTGAAGGCTAAAAATACAGAGCTATGTCTTTTGCTTTCCCTGTGGATGTTTCTTGTAATGGGGCTGTAAAAGCATAAATTGCTCTATCTCAGAGTTGGGTTACCAGCCAGAAGAAGGGGATGAGGCATTGGTGGCTGTCTATAGTATAATTTACGATCACTTGCCTTTGTCTTCTATAGAAAAGCAAATGCCACACCAAGTGCCCTTGAACTTCATTTCAAAGGATCAGCTATTTAGGAGTCTCAGGGGTGAGATTTTACCCATCATTACCATTGCTTTCATTTCCACAAAGCCTAACTCAAATTTGGTATAAAGTAGATTGTGAGTAAATGAATAATTGAATACAGCATTGGTTCATGCTGCAAATGCAATGGACTTTTCCACATTCCCTTATGGCATTAGGTACAGAGTATGTGACCCAAGACCACCTGAAGTGGAAGTAAATTTTAAGCAAAAACTAAGAATTATATTTGTTTTAACTGTGCAATTAAATTAAAGTACTATTTTTCTTTAATTTGGCAGAACACTTGGAAATCTGGATTACACTTCTTGGAAATTTTAAATAAACATACTAAAGACAAGAGGGCCCACAAATTGCCACATTAAAAAATTAAATGCACAAAACCAATCCATTACCCTACACTCACAAAGCACTGTTTACCAATAATTAACAAATCCAACTGATATTAAGAACTTAGCCCCCTCTAATGGAGTAGACCACAGGGAAATATCAAAGAAGTGCTAACAGCTGGCTTGTTAATATACTCAGCCTTTTTTTTCTTTTACAAGAAAAAAAAAAAAAACAAATGGAGAAACACAAAAGCAATTATACAACAGTTCTGTGTGAGATAAGTTGTAAGCAGATGCACTGATGGGATTGATCACACGACTATATTCCAGACCATAGATTCTAATATTGACTTGTTTAATAAGATGTTATTAAACAAGAAGTGCTGGTACCTAAGAAACTAATTTCAGCAAATAATTTGACTAAGAAATCAACCCAGCCACAGAGCTTATTTTGGGGGGAGCATCCATCTTATTAAGTCTCTGCTGTACACCATCTGCTTTGATTCAATCTCACGTGAATAAGTCATTTAAACAGAAGTCCGTAAAATACGAAAGATTTCTCATTGTTTTCATGCTTTCCTCTTTATATCTTACTTTATTTTGAACCATTGTGAATGCTTCTGAAATGGTGAAAAAGATAGCCACGCAGTAGGGATAAATCCTGGTATCACTGCCAGTGGCCTTGCAGTCTTCGCTAGGCATACAACTGTCACCCACATTCAGAGGGACTACTTTGGTTCTATGCTGGTTCCTTCCCTGTTCAGCCAGAGTTGGTGAGCTTTCATTCGCTCAGGTAAGCTGTTTCAGTGGGTGTCCTCATCCTGGTCTTGACCTCTCTGCTCATACTCTCCCTCCTCCCGCTCTTTGACTGGACTTTGGGTGCTTAGCCTAGTGCTCTGCTGTGGATCTCTGCCTCTGTTCCCATTGGTTGTTGGATGAAGGTTCTATAATGACATTTTAAATAGTGATCAATCTGGCTACAGTGCAAGGCTAGTTCAGGCACCTTTTCCTCTATTGCTTAGAGTCTTAGCTGGGATCATCCTTGCGGATTCCTGAGAATTTCTCTAGTTCCAGGTTTCTTGCTAGCCCCATAATGGCTCCCTCAATCAAGATATCTCTTTCCTTGTTCTCCATTTTTATCCTTCCCCCATCTCAACTATCCCATTCCCTCAAGTTCTCCTCCCCTTTCCTCTTTCTCTCCTCGTCCCCTTTTGCCCTCCCTTCTCCCTCCCCCCATGAGCCCAATCAACTGCTTGTACTGACATCTTGGAACCCATTCTCTTTGGAGGAATAACTTTATCAGCCTAGGAATAGTGGAAAGTGTCTTGGTCCTGCCTCAAAGCAATCTATTCGACTTTGTTGACTTTTCTAGGGAAGCCTTACCCTCTCTGAAGAGGGGATGGGTGGTGGCATGGGGGATAATGTGGAGGGAACAGGAAAAGGGGAGGGAGTGGGAACTGGGATTGATATCTAAAATGAGAAAAGATAATTTATTTTTAAACAAACACAGAAAAATATTTAAAAAGAGAAAAAGATGGCCAATATTAGAGATAATTCACTCAAAAGAAAAGAGCAGCCCAATCTTTTAGATTTCCTTTACCCCTCCAGAATGACTTATTGCAACTCATATCAGGCCTTTTCTTAAGAGTCAGTTGATTAAAGAAACCTTTTGTGACTCATAGAGAGAATTCTTTGCCATATATGCTGTATATAGCCTGCATCAGAACACACAGGGTGTGATTTTCCAGGGTGTTAAGGTAACATTTATGTGTGGCATTGTTCTATTCTTTCCAGTACTCAGTGGAGTACCTGACGTATGATAAATATTCACCAATATCTGGCAGACAAATGAACAAATAAATCAATGAAATTGTTAATGTTAGTGACAGATTATCCTAGCATTATTTAAAACAAAAATGGATATAGCTAGATATAACTAGATGGTATGTAATGTGTGTCAGTCAAGAAGATTCCTTGAGGATACTTCATCAGCAGGCTTCAAGTTTATTATATTAGGCCTACCATGGATATCCTACATTGTAAATCAACTTCCAAGATATGTCTGTTGGTATCAGCTCATTTACTATGTGTATGTAGAGGAGGGTGACTTTGAAGACCTGGGTGTGCACACAGGGGCTATGAACATTGTTAAGTGCACTTACAATTTCTTACTTGAAGTCTTAAGTTCCTATAGGATTACTTAAATATGATACCTTTCTGAGTTTCAGGAATTATGAGTTCAAAAAACCTAATAAGTCTAGACTTAGTTTTATTTTATACCTGACGGAAACCTGAGTAATTATTATTCATTTGGAAGCCATCCTTCAGGACACCTCTTTACAGTGTTTGTAGTGATTGTGGGTAAATACTAACTCATAACAGACTTTGTTAGTTTATATGAAATAAAATAATGCCTCTAGTTACTAAAAATATTTTTCTAAACATATTAGATTACCTTCCTTCACCCAAACAACCACATGGGAACCCAGAACCTAGGTTAAAGTAACATACTGTCCCCCTCACTCATATTGGAGGCAATTGTAGAACAGCAAGTACAACTCAAGGCAAACAATTCCACTCAATGGAGAAGACTTGTGATTTCTTACCCTTAAACTTTGTGTAATAATCAAACTGCTTCAGTTTAAGTATGTCTGAAACAAGTATATAAAAACCAAAATTAATTTTCACCAACTTCCATGAATGTTAAATGACTAGACAGTAAAATAATACAAGGAAAAGGTTTAAACTCTCATTAACCTTTACTTCACTGTTTAGTGTCAAGGGACTCTTGATTCAGAATCCAGCTTTCTTCTGTTCCTGAATGGCGACAGGATAATGAATTTAAAAAGTTATTGGAAAACATTTTCATGGTCCTATTTTGAAAGAGGATTGCCCTTATATTTAGCTTCACAGCCATATTGCATAACTTGTTTTCAATTTGAAGAAAAATGTAAACTCTGTCAGTGTTTCATTGATACATGTAGAATGTATGTATGTGCTATAATTTTTAGCATTTTTATTTTCACAATGATACAAGTCATTTAATCACTTGAGCACAATAATGTATGTATTTTTTCATAATACTTCTGTTTCATTTGTTTCTTAAACTATTTATTATGCAAAACAACCTAAAGTTCTTTGAAACTGAGGATAAAGTTCAGGCTTGGATTTCCTCTCTCTCTCTCTGTGTGGTGTAGGTATGTATGTGACAAACTCTGTTGTTTTTCCCTCCAGTTTCTCATCTGAGACAGGACCTCTTCTGTTGTCTCTCAATTGCACATGCAGGTTATCTGACCCATGAATTTGATGATATTCTCCTTTCTCGTCTTTCCACAGAAATGCAGGGATTGCAGACGCTTGCCAAATTCACCTGACTTTTAAATGGTTTCTAAGGATTTGAACTGAGGTCCCTACATTTTCATGTCTGAACTTTTGTTCACTGAGACACCTCCCTAGCTACACATGGTCTACTTACAATGCGTAATATTCAACAAAAAATTGACCTAGTTTAAATAATGGTTCTCTGGTTGCTAAATGTCACACGAGGAACAGCTAACAAGCACAGGTGAACTCTGAATAACAGGAGTAAGATAAAAAAAAAATGCCAGCATCAGTGTGGTTGAACATTCATGCATGCCTTTTGATGTCTCTCAAATTTCACCAAAGTTTGTGGTTGACTGAAGTGCTTACCATGAACACAATTGTTTAATACACATTTCTATAGTCTATGTACTGTATATAGAAAAAAACTACAGGATAACCATGAGAGCTTGATTAGAAAGACAACTTCTCACAGAAATAGTTAATATCATGGCATTCAAAACTGAATTATATATATAGCAGGATGAACAATATATATTATTAATTATAGCTAACTCTGCTTGAAATCAGACCTTATCTTGTCTTCTCTTCTCTAATCCTGTCTTGTCTGTTTTCCTACAGGACTCTGTCTTCTTAATTCTTACTTAATGAGTCACTAGTACGGGACTTTTGCCTCAAGGTTTGATTCTCCTGAATCTGAATTATGCTGAAGAGGTTACTTTAGTGACATCAAGAACATCCTTCAATGGGTTCAAAAGGAGCTTGGTAAAGAGACTTCAACAAGGAGGCAATAGGAATTAAAACATTCCAATTCATAAATGAGGAAATCACCCCTTGAAAAAAGGTGAACTTGCTGAGGAGTGGATGTGTGGTGGGGTGGGGAAAAGGTGGAGGGAAAGAAAGGAGGGGAGGGAGTCGGAACTGGGATTGTTACATAATATGAGAAAAGATAGTTTTCTTAAGAAAAATAAGTTTAAAAATTAAAAAAAGAAAGTGACCCTGCTTCAATTAAAATATAAACCAGCAAGATGCCAAGCTTTTGCATGTCTCCCCACAATCCCATTTCTACCAGTCACAGGCACAGCATAAGGGATCGAATAAGGGAAATTTCCAGTCTAGAGCTGAGCTGAGCTTCAGCTCCACAATGCAAGGGTAAGGATGCCACAGGAAGAAATCTGGGCTTCATTCTACAAGTGCAGAGAAAAGGAAGCCAGAGCAATGGATGGAGTTAGCTAAAGTCAGGATCTCAGGTCTGATGGCAACATGCTTGTTAAGCTCTCTGGAGTCTAGCGCCAGGGGGCTTCTGGTTTTCCTGGAACACAATGGTGCCTTCAGTGGTTTCTGCCAAGAGTACTGATTAGAATAGGGTGGGAATGAGCCATGCCAATGCACTTACTGCTAAATACCTACCTTTCCCAAGACTTCCCAGAATGAATCGCTTATATGCTTACTTGCACATTTTTTCCTTTATTATTTCAATTTCAATCATGAAACAGTCAGGTATAAAAAGTCACAAGAATTCTCAGATGGAATCACATATTATTTTACCAGAGAATACCGTTCTTTTAGGCGCCTTAGTGATTTCTACAGCACTGCGACTTCTCCAGTATGAGCCCACTTGTTAATTTTTACTGACATGAGCATATGCCTATTTCACAGTAAATATTAATAATATTTAATATATAACACTGTGTCTCAATTGAGGATTTTTAAAAATTGGTGAATCTGAGGCTGGGAGATTTGAAATATATCTTGGCATCTGGACAGCTGTGAGTCCAAACTTTGGAGTTAAGAGCAAGCAAAGAATGTTTTATTGCCCATATCTAAAACAAATTTTATTGGGAACTTTTATGCTTGTAGGCTTGAGTAGTTTTATAGTGAAGAGTTCTCAAAACTGCCATAAAATTTTGCCTTGGGGGTTATGATTATATTTGTATCTTTCCCAAACTTGTATAAATAAAAAAGACAGTTTTTACTGTGAAAGCTTACAAGGTTAGAGCGGTATTTGGTCTGTGATGAACCTTTTATAGGTTTGATGTTACATGAATTGATTTTAAAAATATCAATAAAAAATCAAGTTTAGAGAACTTGACAAAGAAATTGTAAGAAACTTGAGGATAAAGTTTTTATTCAAATAGACTCACTTAAGAGAGTTAATTAGTTTATTGCAGTGCCTAAGATGTCTTTTAGCATTAGCAATGCTGCTCTTGCATATGACTGGGATGTGAGATTTATGCTTTATGATGGCGTGGCAGAGCTAAGGAGTAAATCTTGTCTCTCCAGACTGTGTCAACACAGGCTGGACAGGCATTTGACTGAATATTATAGAAGAGAGAGAGAGAGAGAGAGAGAGAGAGAGAGAGAGAGAGAGAGAGAGAGAGAGAGAGAGGATACTCATACAGGGGACCAGAAAGCCCTAAGATCCCTTTACAACCTATAGGGCAGTTTTTGAATATTAAAGGTGGGGATCTTTTAAACAAAAGTTGGTAGGGCACAGTGATATAATTTCAGACTGTGCGGAAAAGAAAGAAATCAAGACTAATTATAAAAGTTACAAATAGTGATATTTGCTAAAATGTTTGCCATGGCAAAATGCCTGACAAAAGCAGCCCAAACAGGGTTTATTTTGACTAACAGTTGCAGGGTCAAGTCCATCCTGGCAAAGGACAGCATGGTTGGAGCTGGAGACCAGAGGTTACATGAACTGCTATGGGGAAGCAGGAATCAGTGTTGGTCCTCAGTTCACTGTCTCTCTTTTTGTCATTCTAGAACTTCAGGCCACAGCATGATGCCACCCACACTTAAGGAAGGCCTTTGCACCACTATCAACTTAATACAGACACTCTGTCACAGGTATGCCCACAGGTTAGCATTCTAGGTGATCCTAGAACCTGAGAAAGATTAGCAGTCACAGCAGGAGAGAAGAAAGAGAGATGGAGGATATGGTGGGAATCAACAATTATGTTTTAGCATAGTTAATGTTCAAGCAAAAATATTTTGATTTTTAAACAGAAACGTAATTTTTCTAAGAGTAAGATTTGCTAAGGATACTAAGATAGTGTGAATACAGAGATTGCTTGTTGAGATCCTTTGAAAGCCAAGCTAAAGAGTTTGGGGTTGATCTTGTAGGCAAGTAGGAGAGCGATAAAATGTGAGATATTACATGATTCAATCTGTGCACCAGTTAGTTGCTTCTACTGACATTGTAGCTGCCAGAATGGGAAGGGAAGAAAGAAAAGATAATAAAGACTAGAGGTCTGGCCCGGACAGATGTACTGTTAACACGTTAACACGTACTCCTCTTGAAAATGAACTGTGTTTGTTTTCCTATGCATATGTAGGGTAACACGTAACCACCTGTAACTCCAGGAGATCTGACATCCTCAGACACACACACATACACACACATAATCGAAAACCATGAAAAAAAAAAACAGAAACCTCTTAGAATGATTCAGGAAATGGAGATTATTACCGTGTCAGTGAGGTGGAGAAAGTCAATGAAGTAATACATGAACTAATCGCAGACTGTGAGGACAGATGTCAGTGGCTGGATGAGGGAGAAGATACATTGGGTTTACTGATCATGGCTAGAAAGAAGAGGTGCCCCAGTCTTGAAAAGAAAAGCTATAGAGAAAGCAGAAAGAGAAACAAGAGATGTCCTCCTTAATTGTTTCTGTTTGTGTGACTTTTGTCTTTCTGTTGACAATTCTACCACAGTACTTTTAGAACAGCAGAGTCCAATAAAAATTAGAGAGTTAGTAGATTAGATGTGAAAATGAGGATTCATAGGGGGTAATGCTGTAAGATTTAGGGGAAATGAACATTAGGGGTCATGCAACGAGAAACATCTGTGACTATCAGGCTGGGTCAAAGTTTTATCTTTACAGTCTGAAACAATACGCACTAAAGTTCCTTGCAAAATGCAGGCAACAAAAGAAAATTACCTATAGAGTGCTGTGACTTTTGTCTGCTCCCACTTTGCTCTCCCTCCTTCTTGTTCTTGCTCTGCCCCCTTAACATGGAACGTCTTATCTAATTAGTCCTCTCCACACTTCTCTCCAACTTTATTCTTCACTGTCTCCAAATATACATCATTTCTCAATTGGAATTAAATGCCTTATAAGCCAGCCTTCCCATGTCCTCTGGTGGTAAGACTCTTTAGTCAAAACAAATTAAGGATATGGAATGAAAAATATGATTATGGTAAATTTGTACAGATGAATAGGGAGGTTATTTAACACAGGTTGCTGCAAAGATCAGGGAATGTGTTTACAAAGCACCTGGATTTCAATTCTAGCATGTTTACTTAATGCTTTTAATAGGCAAGAGTTATTTTTATTGAATGCTTTGCTTGTTTTCTTATGTAAGAACATTTATGCAGATCCATTTGAATCTCTTTATTTCTCATAAGAATATATATCTCCGTGGATCATAACACTATTAAATGGAATGATAGATGTGGAATGTTATGTGGAGGGCTATACAGATAGGCGCTTTTCATCTCCTGTCTGGCTTACTCAATAAATGCTTGTTGAATGAATGATGGCCTCTTTACAGGACTCTTAGATCTACCCCCATAGATCTGTCAGTCTCCATAAAATGGTTTCTTGCAGCGTTTGTAGCTGCCAGTATTTCCGTCATTTTAATGTTTGTTTACATTTTGATGATATTGATTTGTCTTAAACAACTATATAACATTCTTATTTAAAATAATAGTCCTATTAAAGTATAAAATTTACACTTTCCATAATCTTGATTTTCTTTTCTGAAAATCACTTTGCTCATTTCTAAACTATGCAGAAAAGTGATAAAATATTTAACTATTTCATAAAAATAACCATAAATGTACAGACCACTGAGAAGACTATCATTTAGTGAAATTCTCATTCAGCTCTGTTTGTCACAGGTATACTAAACTGTTCTCACCTTCCAACACTTTCCTTAGTGTTAAATGTTCACAATTGACTTGAGACTTGTCTTAGGAACTTGAAACATGGAAAAAATATGTATTTGTACCCTCTCATAGTTATCTATACTGTGACCTCAAACAGAGTGCTGCATTCTGGTCTGTAGCTCCCTTTTATGGTCATAAGAGGGAAGAAAGTTCTATTTCGGAACATGCTATCAGATGTCATTAGATTTCAGCCCAAATTTGCTACAAATAAATGCCAGAGATTAGTGATGATGAAAGCAAAGTAATGAAAAATAAGTCAATGAAAAATAAGTCACTGAAATAAAAGGGATGTCAGGTGTTTTCTCTATTTTTCTTACATATCACCCAGAAAAGCTTATATATAATGAGCAATGTTCACTGCACCAACTTACAAAAAGCTAGCATAGACATGTATGAAGTCATTCTGTTCTTCCTAATTCCCAGAGAACAGAGCCACCAGCTTCTCGTTACCCCTTCCTAGTTTACTCGACTTGAGGAGCTTTCGCTAAAGGTTTCTTTGAATGCAATGCTCTTCTTCTATAGAACACTACACAGCTGGTTCAAGTCTCACGTCAAATGTCCTTCAAAAGATCATTTCACACCACCACATTTCACAGTCTCTCCCTACTTGTCATTTACTGTCAGTGTTCCTTTTCATAATTACCAGAAATTGAACACATTTGTACACATACATTATTTGTGCCCATTAGAATACAAGGTCAATGTAGGTTGTGATAACATCTGCAAAGAGCACTGTTACAGATCCAGATTCACCCAAGTACCCGAAACTATTGGGCATTCATAAATATTTTAATTGATCGGTACTTTCCCAATATTTGTTTGATTTAGCTCCCAGGAATTCTGGAAGATCTTTAAGAGTATCCATTAAATACCATGCCTCAGTCACCCCAGTATCTCAAATGTTCAGAAGTCACTGAGAAAATATTTAAATTTGCCATTATCAAGTTTTAGTCCTAATACAGGCTTTTGGATTTTCTCATTTAGTCCTTGAAATCATGCTCTAAGTTTGCTATTATCTGCTTTAATGACAAGGAATTAGATGCTTGAAAGTCAACAGCTGAGATCCTTTAATTTCCTTAGGATCATTTGGGTAATAAGTGGCCAAGCTGGCATTCTAACCTTATTTATTTTAACTCAAAGCCCTCTGCACTCTATCACTAAACTATTTTCTGGTTGATAAGGATGTGGTTAGAATAATTCTAACTGTAAACATTGCATTTAGTTTCTATTTTATGATCGAATAGTGAGATCGCCCAGTCTCCCTTAATGCAATCATCAATGTCTGTTAAGCATTTCTGTTCATAAAGATGGATAATAATTATGCCCTTAGCTAATATTTATAAGTTGTTCTGAGTTTTTAATTTGAGTTTGCCTCACATTATGATAATCACTGTAGTTTATCAATGAAATCATAGTCCTGAGGCATCACAGAAGTCCCTCTCATCCATTCTGGAGCTCATTATCCAGGGAGAGCTCTCAAATAGTCAGTTCCCACACCTTCCCAAAAAACCCAAAGGATCAACTATAAAGTCTGGGTACATGACAGAAAGGCTATTTCAAAAATTAAATATACACTTCTAAGAAAACAGCATTTGTTGTTATATTCAGTAATACATTTCTGTAAGAAGGATACTATTTTAAATCTCTTGATAGAATTTTATTCATTCAACAAATGTGTGTTGAGTATACTAATTGCTGGATGCCAGACACTTCTATTTCTGGGCCTTGAAGATTTATCAATGAGCACAAAGATATGCCTTAGTAGAACTTATATTCCAAATCAGTAGAGGGGGAGAAGGACTGATAATCTATAAATGTAACATATGGTAAATTATATGGACTATTAAAAATGTTCAACTGCGGGACAAAATCAAAGGGACTAGAAGGACCAAAGGTGGTGTTTGTATGAAAACAATATAGTAACAGTATAGTAAATAGGTGCTCAGGTAGGTGCCTGGAAAGATGCCCCTGGACACCACATGCAAGGAGAATGTATCCCTGCAGACATCTGAGGTAATGGTTTTGAGCAAACCCAACAGCAGCTCCATGTCCTGACAATAGAATCATCCCCACTGTTCCTGAAATGTCAGAAGTTCAGTCTCTATAACCCCAAAGTGGAGAGAAATGCTGTCAGGTTGAAGGACAGTTTCCTGTGCTCAGAAAGGGCTTAGTTCGTTTTTGGTTTGGTGGGATAGAACATTTTGGCCAGAAGCAACTTATGCCAGGAAAGGTTTATTTCACTTATACTTCGATGTTATAGTTCATCATGGTTGAGGGAAACCAGAGCAGGAACTCAGGCAGGAGCACAGAGGCAGGAACTGAAGGATCATCATGGAAGAATTCTGCCTATTGACTTGCTGTCTCTAGTTTACTCGGCTGCCTTTGTTACACAGCCATGGCCCACTTGTTCAGGGGCCCACTCTGGCCTCAGCCCTCATACATCAATTAGCAATAAAGAAAATACCTGGCTTACATGGTCACAAAACAGTCTGATAGTGGCGATTCATCAGTGGAGAGGCCCTCTTCTCAAATATGTCTATGCTTATGTCAAGTCAACAAAACCTAAGCAAGAGAGACCCTGAGAAGGGAATGTGAAGTGAGGAGAACTTTTAGTTGGTCTTAAAGTAGAGTACCCACTCGTGCTGTTAGTTTCTGTTTCTACATATCTGAAAGTATATATTGATATATTTGTATTTCTACATGTCACAAAAGCAAATATTATTTTGTGCACTAATCTCTTTCCAATTTACATTTAAAATCTGTTTTGGGTACTTGAACTTGTATAAGAATTATATGACATTTGGAAGACTGGATGTCCATACTAAAGAGAGGAAAGAGGCTGGAACGTGATCTTAAATTACATGGCCACGCTAATTCACAGTGGACCAATGACCTAAACATTAGATCCAAAACTATACAAATTCTGGAAGAAACTTCAAGGACTTTTTTGACCTTGACCTTAAAAATGGTTATGTGACTACAATAGCACAGGTGCACGTAAGGACGCGAGACTTCACTGAAATATCTGTTCACTGTGAAGAAAACAGTGGGGATGAAAAGGCAGCCTATATATGGGGAGAAAACACATGCTATCCTTATATCCGAAGAAGGATTAATATAAAACATGCTTTACATAACTCAGATAGAAAAAGATCGGATCAGACATATTTCTAAAGGGTATTTAGTTTATTAAGCAATTAATATTAGCATTTTTAATACTAATTACTTTGTGGATTCCTAGTCTCTCTCTCTCTCTCTGTTGCTTTTTCATTCCATCTCTCTTCTGTCTCTGCATCTCTGTCTCTGTGTCTCTGTCTCTGTATGTGTGTGTGTGTCTGTCTTTCATTCAGGACAAGTGTTGTGGAGAAATAGGACCCTTTCAATATTATCCATTGGCTAATTATAGAGGATGTTTGTCTGTGGTGTTTCAATTGTGAATAACAATTTCCTTAAAAACTTAAAAATCAAATCCTACCTGACACAATTCCTCTGCTGGATAGTTCCAAAGAAAGTGAAATTCTCATCTTATAGCACCTTACGGGGAGACTGGTGCTCCAGATTCTTCATGACATTAATTGCAATGACCAAGATATGTTAAAAAAAAAACTAAATGCATGTCAATAGATTAATGAATCAAGAAACTGTCATTATGGCAAACATAAATTTTTGGTTCTCATGGGACACAATAAAACCAGAAAAGAATTGAGAAGACAAATGGCAAGCATTCACCTGTTAGAAACTAGGAAACTATTCATTGAAATATTGTAAATTTAACATTCCTACCAGCACAATCTGAGTTTAAGTTTCTTAACACCCTCAACAAACATTGATTATTAGTATTTTTAATTAGATGTTTTAGTGCTGATGAAGTGGTTTTATTTTGTGGCTTTAATTTGCATATCTCTAGTTAATGATGTTGAACATCTTTTCATCTGTTTATTGGTTATTTGTAAAACTTCGTTTTTGAAGTATTTCTTCAAATCTTCTGCTCATGTTTTAATCAAATATTCATCTTCCTTATTATTTTAAAGAACTTTATGAATCCTAGTACAATTCTCTTTGCAGATGTAAGCTAGTCAATATTTTTCATAGTCTATGCTTAATATTCATGATGTGTTTCAAAAACTCGAGCTTATTCATTTTCATGAAGTTTAATTTATTGGATTTTTTCTTTTTTTTATTGGTTTTTGGAAAAAAATCCAAAAATATTTGCATGTAAGAGTTTTCTGTCCCACCAACTGCTTTCAAATAACCACACAGAGACTCAATTTTAGTTATAAATACTCGGTTGATAGCTTAGGCTTGTTTTTAGCTAGCTCTTATAACTTAAACTAATCCATTTCTATTAGACTTTGTGCTACCCTGAGTCTCAATTACCGCATCTACCCGTTTCCCATCCAGATTGCTTTGTGTCTCATGTCTCCCGAGATACCAACTTCCTTCTTCCCAGCATCCTCCTAGTCTGGTTCTCCCACCCAATCTTTTCAGGACCAGCTATAGGCCAGTCAGTTCTTTATCAATCAATGAGAGTAATACATATATACAGTGTACAATGATTGTTCCATAGCATTTGATATAGGGCCAAGAGTAAAACTCATTTTGTTCTATTCACAAATCCATTTCCCAGTACTATTTATTTTGAAAGATTTCCCCCTCCCCCAGGGTTGAATTGCTTTGGTGCTTGTGTTATGAATGCAGTTTGTGTATACATGGGGTTATAACTGGATTTACTTTCTCCTGCTAGCTTTTACTATTGCCCTGGCAGCAAGATATATTTTTATTTGTTTTGTGATTTTTGAAACATAGTCTTATTCTATAGCTCAGGCTGGTCCAGACCTTTATATGTAGTTCACTTTGACCTAAAACTCATTGCAATCCTTTGTTCACAGAATGCTATATGCTGGGGTTATGGGTATGAATAGCTGTGCCTGGTTTTAATAGAGTATTTTAAATTTTAGCTTTTGAAGTCTGATACCACAAACTGAACTTTGCTCTTCTTAAGATTTCTTTGCTATACAAGGCTCTTTATGTTACCACTTATATTTTGGATAAATTTATAGATGAAAAATGTTGGAATTTTGATCTGGATTACATAGAATTATGGATCAAAGTGGAGAAAATAGATACCATAAATTTCACAGAACTCTAAATATATTTTAAACTTATATATGTAATTATATTTAATTCCTCAAAATAATTTATAGTTTTTTGTATGATCATTATATACATGATAAATTCTTCTCAAGATATTTATGTGTATGCAACTATTGAAAATCCTGTTCTTTTTCACTTTCCAGTTGTTTTGTACAAATTTTTAGGAACAACTGATTTATTTTTTATATTGACTGAGGAATCATTTATCCTGTTATACTTAATTTTAAATTCTTGTATATTTCATTTTAAAGACTCCTCATAAATTTAATGTTGGTGATAATTCTGTGTATGTACAAAACTTCTCACTTCCCAGTGTTTGTGCTCTGTGTCTTTCTCTTTTTCTCATTGTCTGGACTAGGAACTCCGTTGAGGGCAGGTGCCCTGGGTTTGCTCTTTAGGAAGAATGTTTCAGGTCTCTTCACTGTATGTTACATTGACCTTGCATTATACACTCACCTTGTATTAGCTGTGAATTTTTAAAATCATCTTAGCAACTTGGCCTTTTTGCAAACTTTCTAGAAAATATTGCTATGAATTAACACTGATTTTTATTATATTATCCTACACTTGTTAAAAGACTGTTGCAGTGTGTAGTGGTTTGTCTTTATTCTGTCGATACAAATTAGATTGTTGGATATTTCTCTTTTTACTCTATCCCACACCCTGTTCATACCAGTACTGAATCATCTCTACACGCTAAGGCTCGAGCAGACTCCATTTGCTCAGTGTATACTGTCTGTACTGATAACTTTGATGCTGATATTTTATTATGAGCCTAAAAATGTTTATTGGAAAAATAATCCTTTTTTTCTTATTGTACTCTTTGCTAATCTATGTGTAAGGTTAAAATATTTCTATTCAAATAATATAAAATTTACTAATAAAATCACTTAGCTTTTTATTTTTTGTGTGATTTCTGATTATAAAGTCAGAATCTTTGAGAGAAACAGGTTCACATGTATTTTCTAGGAATTTCCTTCCCTGTGAGAGTTAATTAATTGATATGTTATTCAAAATATTTGGATGTTTATGCAATATATGTATTTATGTATTTATATTTTACTTTATTCCACAATATGTAAATTCCATACTGATTTTACTATTGTTATTTATGTTGTTAATTTGAGTTTTCTCTTTTGTCTTTATTAGTTTTGTTGGAATAATCTATTTTTACCGATCTGTTCAAATAAACTACTGTTAGGCTCTGGTCATTTCTTCATTGTTAAGATGATTACAATCCACCTACTTTTTCTGTTGTGATGATTTCTTTTGTTCCACTAACATTATCTTTATTGACTTTGATGTTTAACTTTTTAAGGTAGAAAAATTTCTAATTGAATTCAAAGTCCATTTTCCTATAGTGTTAGTTTCAGTTACACCTATTTATGAGAGATAGGGAGAGACGACAGTACATGTATGCAACACCTCCTAATACAGTCGAGATAACTGCAAGCCTCAGGCATCATCTCTTCGCACTGAGAACACTCAAAATCTTCAGTGCTTGCTGTTTTGAAATCCTCTATAATTATTGTTTTGTGCTGTTGAACTTGAAGCTATTGCTCTTACAGAACCCTTGTGTTTGTATCTGGAAACCATTCTTTCTGATCTCACTCACTCTCCCCTGAACCTTTCCTGGGTTTTGGAAACAGTACTCTGTTTATTCTCCACTTCTATGAGACCAACTTGGAGCTCTCCAAGGCCAGCTGGACTGGGACTGAATAAGCATGGGTTGAAACTGGACTCTCTGAACATGGCGGACAATGAAGGCTGATGAGAAGCCAAGGACAATGGCACTAGGTTTCGATCCTAATACATGAACTGGCTTTGTGGGAGCTTAGCCTGTTTGGATGCTCACCTTCCTGGGCCTGGATGGAAGTGGGAGGACCTTGGTCTTCCTGTAGGGCAGGGAATTTGGACTGCTCTTCAGTATTGAGAGGGAGGGGGAATGGACTGAGGGGAGGAGAAGAGGAGTGGGGATGGGGGAGGGGAGTGGGGAGAGGGGGCAGTGTGTGGGAGGAGGGGGAGGGAAATGGGAAACGGGGAGCAGTTGGAAATTTTAATTAAAAAAGAATAAAAAAAAAGAAAAAAGAAAAAAAAAAAGAGGAGACACGGCATGCTTATGTTTTCGCACTTCATTTGTTTCGTTTACCTGAATGCAATGTGGTTCCATCTATGTTTGCAGTGCCATTTCATTTATATTTTAATAAATAAATGTTGTCTGAGGATCAAAAAAGTGAAACAGCCACACTGGTCAGCCTTAGAAACCAGGCAACACTGACACACACCTTCAATTCCAGTAGCCACCCTGGCTTGCTATAGAAACTGGGCAGTGCATGCCTTTAATCCCAGAGCTAGAGGATCGTAAGACGGGAGGAGACAGCTCTGACTCTCAGTCTCCTTCTGAGATCCCTGGCGGCAGGATCGCCATTTTGGACTGAGGAATAGGTAAGAGCCAGTGGCTGACTGCTTTGCTCTTCTGATCTTCACGTTGAACCCCAATATCTGTCCCTGAGCTTTTATTAATTGTGTTTTATACATTGGTACAAATGACAGAATTCCACGGCTTTTTCCTGAAACTGTTCTGTGTATATATACCACATTTTAAAATTCATTAATCTGTCAGTAGAAACAAACTTTGACTCTACGATTTATCAACTGTGAGCAATGCTTTATTGAAAGTTGCAGCTACTTTCTTGACCTACCAAAGTCATTTGGGATATAAGCCAACTAGTGGTACCACAGTTCTGCTTGTTGCCATTGTTATTTTCTTTAAATTACACACTATTTTCTACTATGGTTATACAAATTACATCCCCACCAACAGTGAGTGTTTAAGGCTCTTTCTTTCTTTGTATTCTCATCAGTATTCTTTCTTTCTCATAAGTCATTATAACCTTATTAGAGTGAATGAGATGTCTCATTCTCCTTTCATTTTGCATTTCCCTGATATTTACTAATGTTGAACATATTTTCATTTATATTTTGGCAATTTTTTTGTAGTTTTTCAAGGCATGTTTCTCTGTAGCTTTGGAGCCTGTCCTGGAACACACTCTTGTAGAACAGGCTGTCCTTGAACTCATAGAGATCCACCTGCTTCTGCCTCCCAAGTACTGGGATTAAAGGTGTGCACCACCATCGGCAATTTTATAATTTTTTTAAAGTATTGGATTATTTGGATTATATTACTGTTGAGTTATCAGTTGTTTAGAAAATTATTTGTATGTCAGATGAATAATTGACAAAAGATTTTTTAATTTTTATCACACTTTATGTCTCTTTACTCTAATTGTTCCCTTTGATATACAGAAAGTTGTTTGATGTTATACCCTTTGTCAAGTTTTGCTTATATGTAACCAGAATAATGTCCTACATTTTCTTATGGCAGATACATAGTTCAGAGGATTACATTTAAGTCGTGGCTTATTTCACCATATGAGTATCCAGCTTTTCTAACACCATTTATTGACTGCTGCTCCTCGGGGTGTGTACTTTTCTTAATATGATTTATGTATTGGTATACATGTCAACACATCTTTACAATCCCTGGGATTAATTCCATTTGCTCATTGTGCAAAATATTTTATATGACTATGGATTCAGGTTGATAGGATCTTGCTGAGATTCTTGTCTTGATATTTATCAGGGTTCTGCCTACAGCTTTTGTTTTTCGATGGTGTCTTTGTCTTCCTCTAGTGTCACAGCAATGTTGTCCTGTAGGAGAGAACTTGGAAGGGTTTACCTCCTCTCAGTCCTTGAAAAGGATTGAGAGGAATTCATACTAGTTTTTCTTTAAAATTTGGGTAAAATTCAATGTGGCAAATAACTGGTCTTGGGCTTTTCTTTGTTGGAAGGCCATTTAATGTGATCACAATTCCCATTCCCTCCTTTCTCCCATTCCCTTCACTTTTGCCCCCACCTCCCCATCCACTCTTCATAGAGGGTAAGGCACATTGCTTTGGGGAAGGTCCAAGGCCCTCCTTACTATATCCAGGCTGAGCAAGGTTTCCATACAAAGAGAATAGGTTCCCAAAAAGCCAGTACAAGCAGTAGGGATAAATCCTGGTACCACTGTCAGTGACCCCACAGTCTGCTCCAGCCATATAACTGTCATCGACATGCAGAGGGACTACTTTGGACCTATGCTGGTTCCTTCCCTGTCTGGCTGGAGTTGGTGAACTCCTGTTAGCTCAGGTAGACTGTTTCAGTGGGTGAACCCATCATGGTCTTGACCTTTTTGCTCATATTCTCACTCCTCTCACTCTTCAACTGGACTTTGACACCTCAGTCCAGTGTTCCACTGTGGATTTCTATCTTTGTTTCCATTAGTTGCTGGATGAAGGTTCTGTGGTGATATTTAAGATAATTATTAATCTGACTACAGGGCAAGGCAGTTCAGGCACTTTCTCTTCTATTGCTTGGGGTCTTAGCTGGGGTCATCCTTGTGGATTTCTGGGAATTTCTCTAGTGCCAGGTTTCTTACTAGCCCCATAATGGCTCCCTCAATGAAAATATCTCTTTCCTTGCTCTCAACCATCTATAGATTTAAGGCAATCCCCATCAAAATTGCAACACAGTTCTTCACAGACCTTAAAAGAACAGTAATCAACTTTATATGGAAAAACAGAAACCCAGGATAGCCTAAACAATTTTGTACAATAAAGGATCTTCTGGAGGCATCACTATCTCTGACATCAAGCTTTATTATACAGCTACAGTAATGAAAACAGCCTGGTATTGGCATAAAAACAGGTTGGCCACTGGAATCAAATTAAAGACCCGGATATTAATCCAAATACCTATGAACTCCTGATTTTTGACCAAGAAATCAAAATTATGCAATGAAAAAAAAAAGAAAGTATCTTCATCAAATGGTGTTGGCATAACTGGATGTCAGCATGTAGATGAATGCAAATAGATCCATATCTATATCTATCACCTTGCACAAAACTCAAGTTCAAATGGATTAAAGGCCTCAGTATAAATCCGACCACACTGAACCTAATAGAACAGAAATGGGAAACAGACTTCAATGCATGGGCACAGGAGACCACTTCCTAAATATAACACCAGTAGCACAGACACTGAGAGCAACAATTAATAAATGGAACCTCCTGGAACTGAGAAGCTTCTGTAAAGCAAAGGACAAAGTCAATAAGACAAAAAGGCAACCTACTGATTAGGACTTCACTAACAACATCAGACAGAAGCCTGATCTCTAAAATATATAAAGAACACAAGAAACCAGGCATCAAAATATCAAACAACCCAATTAAAAATGGGGGGAACCCTAAGAAGAACATATATAGATCCACCTGGAAAGGGGAAATAAGTATGATTGCCTGAAAAAATTAGTAACATGCGGGTGGGAGGATAAGGGAGGGTGGAAGGGGAAGAGGAAGGGAGAAGGGGAGGTGGGAGGAAAACTTGAGGGAGTGGGATAGTCAAGATGAACTCTTTTTATTTTATACTCAACCAACATGATGACATTAGGCTCATGTAGAAGACATGAGTGTGGTTGAGTAAGAAATGATGCATACCAGCTAAGATGTTAGAAGAATTATGTGCTTGAATAACTTTATTTTCTTCCAATTGTGCAAATGAATGCAAAGATGCAGTTTAAATTAATTTTCCCCTAAGAATTATTTAGATACTGTCTCCTGTGTCTCTATTGAGATGTCAGACTTTGTTCACAGTTCAAATCCATTAATATTTGTGTGTGTGTGCTATGCGTGTGTGATAAGTATGTGTGTGATGTGTGAATGAGCTCTGTGTATGTTCACATGTTGTGTGAATTTTTATGTGTGTTGTAGAAGACAGTGCTCTGAGCATTCAGCCAGAATTTCCATCAGAATAGCTGTGATTTTTGTAATTAGTCTGTAAGATAGAGCTTGTTAACTATTGATGATACTTTATAGAAAGGGAATTGGACCATTACCTGGCATCCTGCATGCTCCTTCCTGTGACTCCTCACCATTTGTATAACTAACTGCTAATAGCCTCATAATCTGGAGGTCTCAAAGTGCTAGACATTAACTGGGACTGAGAGATGGGGCTCCATGTGGCTGTTCTAGGGAAGCTGTCATCCACACTGGAGTGAGACTTTCTCTTGGTGAGGCTGGTTTGGGGTCATCTATGCTGCTGAAAGCAATCCTCATCTATATTCTTCAGTTTAGCCCAGCAAACTCTTTAGTTCCCCCAAGTTGAACTTTGGTGTAGTGCCACTTTGGTTTGTTATTGACCTTGTGATGAAAGGGTAGACATTTCCTTCTGCTTGCCTACAATAACCTTGTTCTAAAAATGAAACCCAGGCACATGATAGGCAAGCACTCTGTCTCTGAAGTTTTCAGCATCCTCAGCTCCTGAAATATCATTGTTGAAACAGGGTCTTACAAAGTTAAGAAGGATGACTTCAACTTAGGTTTCCCTACCTCCTGCTCTCACAGAGGTAACGTTCAAAAAGACTCAGTAAGTGCTTCTTGTCTGTCTTTCAGAGTTTATAGACTGATAATTGAATAATTTTTGATAATTAAATAATAATTGAATGGGAAGAATTGATTACAAGTTGCACAAGAATAATTTCAGAAAGAATAAATTGAGGCTGCTAAAAGTCAAAGTTCCTAAAATCTGAATATTTTATGCATTTCCAACTGAAGCTTGTTAGTGAACACGATGTTTTTACAAAATCATTTTTAAAAGATAAACTTGACAGAATTTGCCTCAGCAATACTTAAAGCTCTGCCTCACTATGTAGCAATATTAAAATATGAACTGGTCATCCTCTGAAGAGAATCTTTTCAGCTTCCATAGGTAAAAATCTATATCCAACAATAGGATGAAAATCTTACAAAATTATTTGTAAGAACAATTTTATTTCCCTAAGAACTCATCACCTTCCCTCTGGGTTTTTCATGTAGGCTAGTTAGGTGAATATTAAACGTGTGAATAGAAATATTTTGTACCCATGATGCTTCATATTGGCATCCTCAGAAGATGAGAGGAACTGCCAAGTGTATCTAATCAAGTTTCATAATTTACAACCTGTGCAAACTGTGGGCAAAGAACCATAGCAGTTGTGTTAAACATTTCTGGGAAGATACCGCCATCCCAGCACCAATTATTAAAACCTCTTGCACACATTAAAGCTATAAAGATTAAAAATATAGCACACTTGTCATTAAAAATTGATGACTTCATGCAATATGTATTATATACAAAAAAACAACGTCCTGTCACTTGAGTTTTATCACCACCCTACGGAAAATCCACAAACCCAGAGTCCCACATCAAAGCTCATTTTGGCAAAACCCGGGAACGACTTCCTCATGCAAAATAAACACAGATGTTCCACACTCAGGCAACTGGCGAGGACGAGATGGCACATGGGGGAAGTGCAGTTCTATAAATGATGGTGCCTCATATCTCATCTTCTCTTTTGCGGATGCTGCAGATATTGCTTGAAAAGGCTGATTCGGGGCTGAGAGATGTTGCAGGCAGTACAAGTGCTTGTTGCCTTACTTGAAGACCTGTGCCTGTGTTGGATACCATGAGCCCACACGGTAGAAGGGAAGAATGGACTCTGAACACCATCCTCTGCACTCTGCTTGTGCAGATGTGTGCACATATGCACAGGAGCATGCTAGAAAAATGCAACATAAATTAACAAAAACACAATTCTTCCATCTTAAAACATGTGAATTGACTATGGGGCTGTAGACACATTGAACTCATACTTCTGCACATATGCAGAAGTGACACCTTAGTAGGATATCAGCACGATTGTTTTTGAACTGTCAAGAAGAACCATATTTTATATGTATCTAAAGCAGTGCCTTTCTTGTCAGTGATTTATTAATTTTTGTCTGTGAGGTATAATATTAATGACTATATTAATTATAAGAAGGTCTGAGGAAAGAAAGTTTCTAACCTCTTCTATTAGCTGACAGTTAAGGATGGGCATTCCAAATGACCAGATAGCTATAATTGCCTTCTCTTGTTCCTTTCAATTTCAGCTAATTACAAAAGAATATCTTGACTAAGTAAATATTCTGGAGACTCACATATGCCCACCATGCCTAAAAAAGTTTCAAAAGATAACACATACTTGGGTATTATGAAATGTATTCTATAATTGCACTGATATTTGAATGTGTCTGTTTAAAATGTCTACTTCAAAAGGAGTTCCCCACGCCCCTCATGTTACCATGTGGGATATGTAGGATTGGAAACAGAAGAGAAGTTAGGTATTGCTATGGCTTTGGAACTATGCATGGTAATGGAAGTGTTTGTCTTAATATTTTAAATCTGAAATATATCTGAATTATATGAAAAACCAGAAAATTTTAAAGACCATCAAACCCTTCCAATATCCTACAAGTATTCCATCTTTGTTCCAGCAGGAAATGAGTGTGGCAATTATACACTAATTAGTAGAAAGATATTCTAAGCTGTTAGCCACTTAAGAAGACCAATATTGTCCATCTTTTACCTTCATTTTGCATTTTATGTGTCATGTGACAAGTTTGAGAAACAAAAATATTTAGACTATGCTCCATCCTTCTCTTATGTGATTCTTTTGTGGTTTGTTGCATTTTTATGATGTACTTTATCAACAGATTGAGGACATATCCTATATATGTCTTTGAATTACATATATAAACTACTAAGCTTATGCATTATATACTTCAAAACTACTCAAAAGTAAAAATTAAAACAGATTAAACAAGATAGCATTTTAAAACAAATATAGTTTTATTATAATATCTTATTTTTATTATTTAAGTACATTTTTAATATTTCATTTAGACTGTTTCTATATGTATATGCATATATGTGCCAGGGTCCATCAGATCCCCTGGTGCTAGAGTTAGAGGTGGTTGTGAGCCCCATGATGTGGGTGCTGGGAAGGGAACTTGGGTCTTCTGTGAGGCTAACAAGCTCTCTTAATTGATGAGCTATCTTTCCATGCCCTCTTACTATCATTTAAAAAGACTTCTTGTCTTATAATTATATTTTTGAAATAATTCCAAAATAAAAATTTGAGAATGCTATCAATGCGAAAAACATATGCTTTCCATATTTGAAAAATCTTATGCTACATTTAAATACCAGATTCTTTAAAATTAGTTCATTTGCATTCTTGGTTATAATAATTGCTATAGTTGAAACTGTAAGTAAATTGTGACAAATGAAAGAACTTTTTTGACTGTGATTATTCAATCATGATATTCATTTAAAAATCTCATCTCTCATTTAAGCAAAACTATTTTTCTTAAAATTTGACTAATAAGTTTATGTCTTCTCTCATGTCAATCAGTTTTCCTTGCAAACAAATCAAACTGTGTCAAATAATTTTTGAAATTCCTTTTGAACACACTGAGAATTTTTGCTCGTGTTCAGCATGCACAGATTTGGAAATCTCACAGTTGGCCTTCCTTTCAGTTCTGCATCCGTACTTAACCAACAACAGACAAAAAGTACATGGAAAATATTTCATATGTACTAATATTTTTCCTGTCATATTCCCCAAATAATGCAACACTTTATCTAATATTCATCTAATATTCATGCTGTACTAAATATTGTAAGTCACCTAGCAATGATTTGAAGTATATGAGAGGATGTGTAAGTCACATGTATTTTTATAATTGGTCAGTACTAAAGGATTTTGAGATCCCAGTGTAGGGATCCCAGAATAAAATAGTTGTGTATTCCAAGGGGCAATTGTATCATTTATTTTTTGGAGGAAGAGAAATGAACATTTCTAAGTGTCCCTGATTCATTAGCTGGCTCTTTTGAACCTATTCCCTATGCTAGGATGCCTTGTTCAGCCTTGATGAAGGGAGGAGGAGCTTGGTCCTGCCTCAACATGATATGCAATGCTTTGTTGATTTCCATGGGAAGGAGATCTTACCCCATCTGAGTGAAGACGGAGAAGTGGATAGGGGGAGAGAACTGGAGGAGAGGTGGGAAGTGAAACTGTGATTGGTATGTAAAATGAATCAAAAATTTTGAATTAGAAAAGAATAACAAGCCTGTTGTGTGGCTCAGAAGTCAGAGAGAAGAAGAAGGGTCCATACCCAGTGTCACATCTAGTGATTCAAAAATAATTTGGAGACACAGAAGAATTCATGAACTGAAAAAAGAAAGCAACATATATATGCTATGGGTACAGGTTTCCTTGAGTTAAAAATTCAGTAGGTGGAAGGTGATGGAATACTTTTGTTGCCATCTGTGTCAGTCACAATTAAAATCTCAGTGTACACTCACATTTCAAAGCAGCAATCATGAAACCACTCTTCTGTCAAAGTTCAGCAAAACTAGAAGTGAAAAATCAAGCAAAGGAAATTACTCACCTAAAGAAAAATATAAAAATATATTTAAATAAAAAGGTAAAGAAAATTCTAAAACTGATGGAGAGAAATGCTAATATGAAAACATGTGGTAAGAGAAAATAGAAAATCTATAATGATCAGAAAATTCATAATTTCATTATTAAGATTAATGACCAAAGAAAGAAAACGTATATACTAGAAATTAGAAAAAGATGATCAGCAAGATACACAATTCAAAAACTAGGGATCTGAAATTATTAAAGATAAAAGCTGAAATTCTATGCATTGAAAACTGAGAAAAACAGAAGAAAATAATAAATTCAAAATACAGTTATTTAAAAGACTATAAAGAAGTTTATCACATCAAAAAAATAAAAGAATAAGTTTAGAAGACTGTGATGGGAAAGATATCATTACTAGTGTAGACAATATCATTGTTTTGAAACAGTCTATCTCTATAGCCCTAGCTGTCCTAAAACTCCCTATGTAGGCCATGCTGGCCTGGAACTCACAGAAGTCTGCCTGCCTCTTCTTTCCAAGTGTTAGGATTAAAAATGTGCACAAGATTAAAAATGTGGAAAAGTTTTTAAATGTTTGATTATTTATGGATTTGATTAACACTATTAGTTTAACATTTGTTCTTTGAGCCAGGTGGTGACGTACACCTGTCAGCACTTGGGAGGCAGAGGCATGTGGATCTCTGTGTGCTCAAGGCCACCTGGTCTATAAGAGCTAGTTCCAGAACAGGCTCCAATGTGACAGAGAAACCCTGTCTCAAAAAGACAAAGAAAAGGAAGGAAGGAGAGAAGGAGGGAAGGAGGGAAGGAGGGAAGGAAGGAAGGAAGGAAGGAAGGAAGGAAGGAAGGAAGGAAGGAAGGAAGGAAGGAAGGAAGGAAAAAGATTTGTTGTTTGCTCGTATATTGTTGCTCTAAAAGCAATTTCAGCAATTGCTCTTGAGTAAAAGCTTTGGTATCTCAGTCAAGAATCCTCTTCATCTCTTTTGGTCTTCCTCTAGCCAGCTTTGTGGGTCTCTGCTAACATCACTGAAACTAATCTTGTCACCATTATTGTTCTTTACATTCTTAAATATAGTTTTGAACTTTCTTTCTACATCTCTTTATACCTTGCAGAAAGCCTTGGACCAGTGAATTACATCTTTCTCCTTGAAGCAGTTTGTTGTATTGATTCCAGATCTTATGCTTCTCACATCTATTTTTTGTTGTTGTTGGCTATTTCGTCAGTTTTCCTTGATAAGTTCCATCTTAGCTTCTTCACCTCTTTTGTGTGAGTTGTCCTTCTCTGCATTTTTTTTGTTTTGTCTTAGTCTGGTTGTATGAATTTGAATACCCAATCCCTCACCCTCACTCTACCCATACATATATGGCTGCATAATGCATCACACAAACACACACACACATATCTGTGGGCCATCTAATTCTAATCTACCTTCTATGGCATTGCCCTTGCCTTCTTCAGCATGCTGTGTCCAATTTCTCTGACTTTGAAATTATACCCAGAAACACCATCTTAGCCACTATTATCATAGGTCAAGTCAGGAGCTTCTCCACCCCATGTCATTTCTCATTTCCTTCTTTTCTATTTTTAATTCTTCACAGTTTGTCCTCAATATCTGAACCAGAATGATCTTTATAACTATAACAATATTAACTTGAATCACATGGTTCTTTCACTCAAAACTTCTATTGGCATAGTCTGCTGGGAAAAATAATTCACCTTCAGACTGACTCTGTTAGTGACTGTACCAAGTCTTGTAGGCAAGAATAAATTCTAAAGAAGCAATAACTAAGAAAAATACAATTCATATCAGGATTACATATTTATATTAAATATTACCATAAAGGAAAATTATGGACCACAAGAGTTTACAGTGTATATTGTACAGTGAAGCGTGTTATTATAGGAAGAATATATTATAATCTATAATATGTGACACAAATATTATTTTACTTATTCAATCCAACATTTTTAGTAGTTTGAAAGAACAAATAATTTTCCATAAATGAAGACACAAATAGAGTCTCTTTATTATTTATCTCCACCTTCTCATTATATGAAAGATAGGAGGATAGGAGCACTCACCAAAGACAAATAACTGTTCCAAGGTCTTGTTTCAGTGAACATCAAAAATAGGACCAAAATGATTTCTCCTGGTAGGGTACAGTCCTCAGTCCTCATTCTCCTCCTCCTCTCTCTCTCCCCTGCCCCTCTCTCTCTGATCCTTCCTTTTAGAAGCTGTGAAAGTTGTATAAATTAATATTTTCATTTAAAAATAGAAAAAACCATAGACCCATATGAACAGAGGCATTTGGCCCTGGTCTTTCCAATGACCCCCAGAGCCCTAGTCTGTACAGATAGCCTGATGCGCTGGATAGGACATAAATGTCATGAGGTAGAAATCCATTAACACCAAAACTAAGAGCTATAATTCCAAGATGTTTTCAATTCAAGAAAAAAAAAGTCTGTAGCATAATGCATTCTTCATAGGAAGCATTTAATATGCTAGCTCCTCTGATAATTATTATAGCAGACCTCTGGGATGAGGTCTATTATTTCCCCAATTTTCCATTGAGAAGATTGACTTGGAGAGGTTAAATCATTTGTCTAAGGTCACAGATAGCTAGTACAAAACCCAGGAACCAAATTCACATTTTGTGATGCTAAAATTATGCTTCTAACTATCATGAAGTGCAAACCGAAGCTAATTTGTTCCAAAATTATTATGACTTTGAGTCACAAGAAAACTACCCAGAGGAATTAAAGAAATAAAAATTCCTACATGAATTTTCAAGATTAGGACACAGGCTATATTAATAAACAAAACTGCTAAATATTGCTACACAAGCTTTATTTATGCTTCTATTTTTTCCAGAAAATGCAACGTGAAACACAAATACAGGAGTTTTCACATATAGAAAGATAGACACAACTTCCTGTATTCTTGCATATAGCACTAAAAATCACTACACAGCCTACACAAAATAACTGGAGATTCTGACAGGTGGAAAGGATAGTGGAGTAAAGGAAATTGTATCTTGATAGGGACCAGAAGGTAAGTTCCCTTTTGTTATAAACACATTGGACTTTAAACTGGAGGGGCCAGAAATACTCAAATGCCAATGAGGACAGACAGTTAAAAAAATAACTCACATTTCTCCAAAAGACCCAAAAAAGAACAGCCAAGTTCTAGGTATAAACCATTCAGAAAGTATTTATTTCATGCAACTAAAATGAACAAAAGGAAGGCGATGTTCCATTCCCACAGTCATACCATCAAGGGCCTAGTTAGTGCACATGCTTTTACTCTATTATGATATGATGGGCCCACACACTCTGCATCTCAAGAGTCAGATCCCTGGAGATGACGTGGGAGCCTGGGCTTGACATTGGAGTTCTTTTTCACTTTCTTATTTGGATGGTCCTACAGGAAGACTGGTAGAGGGTCATTTCATCACCCCAATTAAGGGGTCCTTCTGTTTTGCTAGGACAAAGGAGGTACTTGTGGGTTCAGGAAGTCTCATCTAGGACAGGAATGAGGAAGAACTGCTCCACACAGTGTCAGTGGAGGCTGCCAAGTCAGAAGTCTGAATATCTTCATTTACGTAGAAGGAATAATAGAATTATAGAATGGTCCTAACCCCATAAACTGCCAGAGTAAAATAACATAAAGCCAAGTTTTAAAATTAGGCATAGTGGCCCACACCTTTAATACCAGCACTTAGGAACTTAAAAGGCGGAGGCAGGCAGATCTCTGAATATGAGGTCAGCCTGCCCCTCGTAGTGAGTTCAAAGATATCCATGGCTACACAAAGTAACCCTGTCTGCAGAGGTGAAGGGAGCAAAGTGGAATAATATTATCACAAGAACATTAAAACTCCAGGTTTTAACTATAGTAACTGGTGATTTGAATAGGTGTGGCACCTATAGATTGTTGTGTTTGAATGCTTGGCCCACAGGGAGTGACAGTATTACGAGGTGTGGCCTCACTAGCGGAAGGGTGTCACTGTGGTAGTGGATTTTGAGGATGTGAAGTAAAGGGAACACTCCTCCATTGCTGGTGGGAGCACAAACTGATACAGCTGCTTTGGATTTCAGTATGGTGATTTCTTAGAAAATTAGGAAACAACCTACGTCAAGACCCAGCAATATCACTTTTGAGTATATACCCAAAGGATGCTCAATCATATCACAAGGACGTGTGCTCAGCTATGTTCATAGCAGCATTATTTGTCATAGCCACACCTGGAAACCACCTAAATGCCCCTCAACCAAAGAATGAATAAAGATGTGGTACATTTACACGATGGAGTACTACACAGTGGAAAAAATTAACAACAACCTGAAATTTGCAGGCAAATGGATGGATCCAGAAAACATCATATTAAATGAGGTAACCCAGACCCAAAAAGAAAATAATGTATTCTCTCATAAGTGACTTTTAGACATAAAGGAAAAAAAAAACAGGCTGCAGTTCATAATCCCAGAGAACCTAGCCAACAAAGACCACAAAAGAGACATACATGGATCTAAACTACATGGAAAGTAGAAAAAGACAAGATCTCCTGACTAAGTTAGGAGCGTAAGGATTATGGGAGTGGGTAGGAGGGGAGAAGTAGAAAGAGAAGGGAGTGGAAAAAGTAGACAACTCAATAAAAACAATAAAAATTAATCTCAGCAAATATATAGATGATATAAAGAAACCTAATAAAAATGGGATTTAAGACCACAGTGCCCAAGAAAAAAAGTGAGGAAATGAAGAGGACAGACTAAGAATCAGTGAAAGCCAGGCAGTGCCATGCACACCTTTAGTCCCAGCAGTCCCCTTAGAACCACCCATTCCACCATCCAGTCCCTTCCCACCTAAGTCCGAGATGTCTTCATCTTCCTTCACTGTCATTTCCACTCTGTGCTGCCCGGCTAGTCTTGGGAGTAAAGACTGTCCGGGCACGCATCCACGCTGTCAGGGATCCCATCATTAAAGGAAACTGCCTCCCCGGGCAGCTATGGACTCTCCAAGCTCCTCAGCAGTGGTGGAGCTTTGTGTCCTCCTGCTGTCTTGTGCATGCTGTCACAGGGCTGGGAGGTCACCTGTACGATACCCTGTTTTGTTTGGAAAACTCTGTTTCCTTAATGTTATCCATCATAGCTCCTGAAGTCTTTCTGCCTTCTCTTTCAGTATGATCCCTCAGCCTTCTTTAGTGAGGTCTGATGTGCATGACCTATTTAGGGCTAAGCACCTCATCATCTCTTATTTCTTGCACATTGACCAGTTCAATGCCTCTGTGTTAATTCCCATCTACTGCAAGAAGAAACATCTCCAATGAGGTTTGTAGAATGCTCTGCTCTATGGGCATAGCAATACGTCATCAAAAGTGTGACCTCCACACTCTTCCTGTATCAGTAGTGTGCACGCACATATAAACACATGCAAATAGGTGTAATAAAAATAAACACACAAAGAACTAATACACATGAAACTTTATACACCGTGTTGTAGCATCTTTTCACAGTGAAATAATGGAAATGATTTAGATTTCATTTAAAGAGTGAAAACAAACTAATGTGTTCTCTCTAGAACTTATGATCTTGAAGAGTATATATAATATTTGGTTAAAAAGTACTCACAACAGACAAGCATATGATGTTTCTATGCTCTTATCAATGCCCATTTATTAGATAGAAGCAGTACAAGCCACAATTTATTCCCCCGATATCCTAATCAATTGATTCTTCCCCAGAAAGTGAAAAAAGGTTAGAATGAGCAGCAGAGAGTTTAACTATGGATAATTCATTATTCTCAAATCTGTTCAAAGGATGCAATGTAAGTAATTCTCAGTCTTCAGGCCTAATTGAGTGTCATTTAATCACCTAGTTCTTTTTATTTGAGGTACAATTCAAAAGTAATTTGTTTCTACTGTGAGAAGCTCTGACAAAGGGTGTCTTTTCTATTGCATCTCTGAATATTCATTATTGAAGATGTCCAAGGCCTATAAAAGTTTGTTTGGGCCCTTCATGTGTCAAAGCCAGGTTGGGCCCAAGTGTGCTCACTTCCTCATGTCCTAGGACAGAGAACTGCCTTGGACCTGAGCGACACCATGTACTTCCCAGTGACACCACCTAAAGGAAAATGGTGTCCAGAGCCATTTGTTCCTTTTATTATAGTGCAGAACTGATTTCATAATTTCTTACTGTAAGAGCTGAGGATTATATGAGTACATGCTCACTTGTATGGCCAGCCTCCCTCTCACACCTGCTAATGCTTAGCCAGATGAGGAAAGGAAAGACTGTCTTGTTGCTGTTCTGTTGTTGTTTATTTTTTTAAAAAAAAAACTTATTTCTTTTGAGATTATGATATAATTATAGTATTTACCCAGTTCCATTCTTTCCTTCAAACCCTCCTTACACTCTTTCAAATCCATGACCTATTTCATTGTTTCTCTGTCTCTCCGTCTGTCTCTCTCTCTCTCTTACACACACACACACACACCATAAGTACACAAATATAACCTGCTCAGTCTATATACTGTTACCTGTATGTATATTTTCAGGGCTGACCATTTGGTAGGATAACCAATTGGTATTCTCTCCCCTGGGAAAGACTGTTTCTCAGGTCTCAACATTCTTTAGTTGCCTGTAGTTCTTTGTGCAGGCTAGGGTGCCTGGGCTCTGCAAGCACCAGATCCACATGAATGTGCCCGTTGTTTTGTCCTTGTTCAGCTCATGTTTAGACAGCCATGTTGGTGAGACTTTATGGGTTTAGCTTCTGACATTTTAGAGGTGAAAATTCTCTGTTATTTTGGTTCTTACAGACTTCTCACTCCTCCCTTTTCTACAGTGACTCCTAAGTCAGCCTTCGGTGAAAGAGTTCTCTGCTGTTACTGGTCTCAGCAGCTCTTCAGTTTGATTGGCTGTGGCTTTTTGTAATGGTCTCCTATTTAAATGTAAAGAAAATTAAAATCTCTGGGTAAATGGAGGAAACTAGAAAGGATTATGTTGAGTGAGTAACCCAGACCCAGAAAGACAAACATCGCACTCTTCCCTCTCATCTGAGACTCCCAGCACCAGATCTTCAGATGTGAGGATATAGCCTGGAGTAACTGTAGGAGCTAGGAGAGTAGAATAGGGGCCACTGCTAGGGTGAGGATGTGGGAAGGCAATAAAGAGGTAAATACCACAGTGCAAGAGATCTGAAGAGGGAAGTGAGAAAAATTGGAAGGGCTCTAATATGGAGAGGGTCGGGAATAAATACAGAAGAAGAAGGAAGAGGGGGTAAAATTACAGTAAGGATGCCTGAAAAAGTCATAAGGAATTAAGCAAATGACTATCTCCTAAAATATCTATAATATATATAAGTCTGTATATAAACACACATATATAGTTTAAGTAAATTTTTTCCTGAGATGAAAATGCTCTCCCTAGAAACCCACATCTTCTAATAATACACACACACACACACACACATACACACTGGTTATGGTTATGAGAAGCCCTCTCCCAAGAGTCTCACAATACATCATACACTATTGCTATTGCCATGCACTTCAGATTCAGAATTTAGAGGCCTCTGATATGGAACTTATTGGAAAACTTTCTCTCTGAAGACTAGCTCTCAGTACCAGTAGGTGCCATGCAAGCTTCCAAAGCAGGGAAGTTAGCAACCGTTCTACCCAGTTATGGTCCCTATGAACCACAATGACTACCATGGCAAGATAACAACTGTCCTACATAGTTCATAGTACCTATTAACCAGAATGACTACTATGAAAGATAATCCTAAGAGTGCAGTAATGCCATGAACACCTTGGTGGTCACTGTCAACTCTCTAACTGAACTTAATACCTGGTCAACAAGAGGGACACCATGTCTGGTACTGAAAACCTAACCAACTACCAGAAACTAGTAAGACATACACGTTGGAGAAGAACCTTCAATCCCCACATAACTAAACCAGCACAAACCCCAACTACATTCTAAATGTTTATTCTCATACACACAGATAAGTGTAGTCCTCACCCTACATGAAGAAAATGTCTCTTTGAAACAGAAAAAAACACTTCAAAGTGATCACACAGTAGATGTCTGTGAATCCATTTATTTCCCATAAATGTTTGCAAAGACCTGAAAAGACATACGAATTAAATGCATACAAAACATTTAATTCAGATTTTGTATTATAATGCTGAACAATTTCATGAGTATCAATGTAAAGGCTCATTCATTTCTGTTCTGGGTGCTAGAATTAGTTAAAATAATGGTTGTGACAGAAGATGCAGTTTCTGCACTGCGTGTCCTTACGTAAGGGTGGACTACAGACAAATGGAAACTTCGCTGGGCATGAGGGAGGAAAGGAAATTATGATATTTTCTAGAAGTAAACACTCCTGCTTGAAGTCATGCAAATTTTACAGGAATGTTTCTTTCAGGTGTCTTATATATTGTCCCATTTGCACTAATTACACAGACGCCAATGTTTGCTGAAATGACAGGGCAAATACAAGCCTTCTCTAGAAATTACTATTAGCCACAGTTGTGGTGTCCATAGGGCTAGATTACTTCCGGAGAAAATTGTTTCCTGCTTAGCATAAAACCAAGGGCTCATTAGATGATGTCGTACTTTGGATCTACTTTATTTAATCCTTAAATTAATTTTATTGAGTTATAATTATTATTTTCATCTAGAAATGAGAAACTAAGTTTTAGATTAAGTCCTTTTCTAACTAAATTAGACTCCAACTCTAGTTTTCTGAAGCTACAGCAGTAATTATCCAGCTGCCTATTAGGAGAGTCTTCAACTGAAGTCAATGAAAATGAAGTAAAACTGTATACATTAACCTCTGGTGTTCGCTTTGCTTTCGAAACGCACTGTTGTTAGAAAAACCTCGGCATATTGTGAGAGATTTTGGCTCTATTCTTTTACTTCTCTGTAGCATTGCATCATGAACCACATGGATATCTGTCTGTTCTACAATGGGTGGACACTTGTTTAGCTTCTGGCCACTATCCTCCTGCCAATATTATTATCATGAGCACCCTACACACTCTTGAAATACTTTACTTGCAGGTAGGGTGGTTTCTTCACTGTTTATCCACAGAAGGGGAGATACAAGCTCTAACTTTATGGAAAAATTGGTTTCCAAATTGCTTGTATTATTTATCACCTCGCAGTGTTCCCGTTAGTACACATTCTCTTCAATATTAGAACTGTGAAATTCCCCAGCTTTTGTCAATGTCTAAATATGAAATGGCTAATTATTATGATTTTGCTTTTGTAATTTCTTCATTGTTAGTGGTATTAAACATTTTTCCTGTCTGCTGATCACATTATTTCTCCTTATTGATATATTTATTGTTATCATCTCCATCATTTTTTTCTGTGTGATTGTTTGTCTTTGACCTCATAAATTACAGCTATTACTGTTAAATTTAAGGACTCTTTCACTAATCTAGTCTCAGAAGGACAAGCACTGTCTTCTAAATTGTTAAATTCTCCTTTTCACATCCAAGTGCATAATCCACCTATGGTTGCACAGTTTGTACAAAAGTTTCTATCACCTTTTCTCTCTGGTTATTGAATTCATCATCATCCCCTATTATTTAACTCCTGCAGGCTACAAATATCTGCAATGCTTCCTCTACCCTTTACTACCCAGGGTTCTTCATTTTTATGGCCTATCTACAGCCTTTCCAATGTTTCCTATTGATCACCTTGCTTTATTTCAATTAGTTAAACTACAGTAATCATTTGCTAGTCACGAAATTCCCTGGTTTTCATCCTGATTTTCTTTCCCAGGGAGGATTCTAAATATTAAAACATAATAATTAGTTGACTGATAGGAAACTGTTTTCAGGAACAGGCAATATTGCTAAGTAGATAAAAGTGCTTGTTGTAAAAACCAGATGGTCTGAGTTTGATCCCTGAATACCATGGTAGAAGAGAACTAACTTCAAAAGTTGTCCTCTCATCCCCAAATATGTAACATGCATAGGCCTGAGTGTGTGTATGTGTGTGTGTGTGTGTGGTGTGCATGCACACGAGCACACACACAAACACATAATAATTTAAAAACAGAAAATGCTCATTCAGGATAATCAAATTATCAATAAATTAAATTTTTCCAGAATACTCGCATATTGTCACTTACCTTCTAGGTAATGTATGGATGGTCCTTCTGTACTCATGAACTTTTTGTAAGAATGCTACCAACTGCTACAAAGACTGCCCTGAATTCCCTGCCCTAAGGTCATCAGACAGCTAAGGTTTTAGACTGTGTTACTTTCTTGGTATTGAGGTCACAGACTGCCCTGAATCTCAGCACAGGTGGCCCATCTGTGGGAAATTTCCCGGCCTGTAAAGCAAGAAGGTGTGGTGTGGATCGGTGGCAATTCCCTAGCAAACTGCAAAGCTCCCGTGCTGTGTCTACCAGAGAACTGGCATACGTCAAAGACTTCATGAGGCAGCAAACACAAAACTGCTGAATTAACAAAGTGTTTCGCTTTAGACCTGCACAAAGGAGGCGGGGGAAGGGGGAGCGCTGCTAAGGAGAAACGTGTAGCTCTACCTAGGCTCTGCCATGTGGTCTCCAGTGCTTTGCCCAGATGGTTTGCTTCCCATGGGT